>NW_005871903.1:169475-177471 GCF_000147115.1 Myotis lucifugus
TTTCACAGGGGTGGCCTTAAGACCATCTGCAGATCAGATATTACAATATGATTCATCACCGTACCAACATACACATTACTACATTGATGAGCCGACAATAATCTTATGGTTGGTGACACGGTTGACCCTGCGCCCTTTACACTAGCCGAAATCCCAGGGACCACACTTCTCATGCCCTTTCCTTTCCCCCACCCCCTCAGCCAGGCAGTAGCCCAGCCGATCAGGTCTCCTCCCCAACCCAAGGCCAAGGGGCCTTCCAGTTCCTGTGCTGACCAGTTCATGCTGGCCTGGCCCATCCTGGCCGGGCGCTCGCTTTCCCCAGGATGAAATGAGCAGCGCCTGCCTAATAGCCTCGCCTCTTAGCGGCTCTTTCAGGGGCTGCGGTGTGAGCGTTGCAAAGGCACCACTCTGCGTCACTAAGGCCAGATGCCACTCAAGCCCACCTCATGGAATTCCCAAAGGCTCTTGGTGGGAGGTGGGACTCAAAGACAGGAAAACACTCACCCCAGGGGTGGCCTAATCACTGGGCCAGTAGGTGGGGCCTCACAGCCCCAGGGCCGGCTCCAGGGCCGGGCTGCAGGCGGGAGGCACACCTGCTCTGTACAGGGCCAAAGAGTCAGCATTTAGCTTTGCAGGGCGCGCACAGCTTGTGTCACAGCCACCCGACTCTGCCGACCGTGGTGCACAAGCTGCCGTAGACAATGCCTACGTGAACACGCATGGCCACGGCCAATAAAACTTTATTCATAGACAATGAAATTTTCATTTCCTGTGCTTTTACATGACAAAATGCTGTTCTTATTTTGATTCTGGTACTGCACTCAAGGGGTTCGCCACTTGAGGTGCTGTATTCAACAATGAGGTGTGGTCGTCACCGGTAGGTCTAAGGAAAGGGGGGAGGGGTTCATGCCCAGAGCTCTGACTCCTGGAAGGAGGCTTGGCAGTTGCTGATATATATTTGTCAATTACATGCTGATTTCTGCTTTGTAGTTGGCTACTTTTTCTGGTTGGGTTCCTTTCAGCTCATCCTGTTTACTGCTGCATCTGCAAAATACTGTGCTATAGTTTAACATTTAGCAAGTAATACAGCATTTAGTAAGAATGGCCTCAAACCTTGAAACCCTTGTCCTATCTAAGAATTCTGTTTCCCTCCTTTAAAAATGAAAAACCATTTTGGCTCACAGACCATACAAAAACTGGTGGCAGGCCACATCTGGCCCACAGGCACAGCCTGGCAGCCTCTGATCTAGACTTTAGGAATCTTTGCACCTCCCTGGCCACCCCAAAGGGACCTCTCCTGGGATGTGACCCCTGGGGGAGGGAGTCTGAAGTCCCACCAGGCAGCCTTGCTGTGGGGAAGGGAAGGGCAAACTAGGGTGCCAGGGAACCTGTTTCTCCAGAGGGCCCATGGCACGCTGAGAGGCTGGTGCGAATGGGCATCAGGACAGACAGACAGACAAAGAGGGATGCCACCAGCTCTCCTGATGCCCGGCTGGCTCAGGGCAGGGCATGGACAATCCAAAATGGGACCGAGGGGGTGGCCGCAGCCCTGGTTCTCCAAGGGAAATAAGAGGAAGCGGCTGGAGGGAGCAGAGCGGGCTTCCTCCACCTGCTCACCTCGGCCTCTCGGCCTCCAAACACCTCTGAGCATGCGCGAAGGGCGCTTGCTTTCAGCCCGAGACAAAGCCTCTAGTCCCTGGCGGCAGGGAGCGTGTGGTGGGCACCAAGGATGCCCCGAGCTGCCTGGGACGTGAATAAACAGGACATCCGTGTCACCGACGGTAATCGTCCCCTGAGGGAACCTCTGGGTGTGGGCACAGCCGGTGATTGAGCGAAGCCAGTGCCCGGTGGAGGCCGTGGGAAGGCGCCGTTAAGGGCAGTGCTGACTGATGGGGAGGGCGTTAGGTGTGAGAAGTCTAAGGGGTGCGTTTGCATCCTGCCCGCTGTGGGTGTCTCCCCCCACCCCCCTCCCCACGCCACCCGCCTTGGCTTCCACAGGGCACCCTGTCAGCAGAGCTCCCCCTCCCGACTGGAGCAGCCAGGGGCCAGCCATCAGCACCCCTCCTTTCCCCAGAAATCCGCCTTCTCTGCCTTAAACATGTGCCCACCCCCAACCACTTCCTCCCCCACTGCTCCCACTCTGGCTGGGTCCCAGGGGAGTGCAGCCACCTCCCCACAGGTCTTCCTGCCCGTGACGTCACCCAGACCATGTCCTCGCTGGTCCCTATGGTCCCACAGCCCTGCCATCCCTAGATTGAATCCAAACTTTTTAGCACGGCTCGAAACTGCAGCCTCATGGCCACCACCCTCTCCCCTCTCGTGCACACCAGCACGCTGGCCTCTCTGTCCCTCCGTCGTCACCGCCTGCAGGTGTCCCCTCCGTGGCTGCTCCTTCCTGACCGACCGCCTCTTGTCCTTCTGCATCTCACCCCCCGGCTAGTTTATCTGTCTCCTGCTTGTCCCCTGCTCCTGGGAAAGGCCTGGGGTCTGAGATCTGGTGGGAGGATCCCTGGATAGAAGTCAGAGGGTCTGTGAATGTGGTTGGAAAAAAGCTTCATGTCATTATTTTCCCTGATCTTCCATCGCCACCTAGCTCTTCCTCCCACTGTGCACGTGAGCAACACACCACGTCAACACACCACGGTAGGGCAGTCGTCACAGAGCCGTGGCTCTGTCGCACGGAGAAAGTGCAGGCCATTTCACAGCACAGCGCCCCTGCAGCAGGCAGCGCGCCTTCACTTACGCTCCACCCTTCTTCCAAATGCTGCTCGTCCTATTAGACTCGCTGCCGACCTTGCTCAGTGCCTTCATGAAGAGGCACGTGCAGTACTCCATCCAAGTGTTTCTTAATATTTTGATAACTGCATTTTAATATAATTGACTTCTTTTGAATCTCATAAATTTTATTGTGTAGATTTACAAATGCTATTCCGAGAAGGGTTCCTGATGTCAGAGGGGTCCATGACGTAGCAACAGTGCAGAGCCCCCGTTCTAGAATGTAACTTCTGTGCAGAGAGCCAACCCAAAGCAGGAGCTCAGGAGCAGGCAGGTGGGCCGGAAGTCGGGGGCGGGGCGGGGAGGGGGGGGAGGGAGAGCGTGAAGGAAGCAGCCGGAGTGCATACAGCTGTGTGCTGGGAGCAGCGCCTGAGCCAGTGCCCCGGTGATCCCGGCTCCACCACATGCTCAACGTGGAGCCTTGGGTACATCATGAACCTCCCAGAGCCTCAGTTTGCTCATCTGTGAGATGGAGACAGTTATACCCGCTTCATGTGGTTGCTGTGGAGATACAATAGCATGTTGGGTACAGGGCCTGGTGCACAGTGAACGCTCAGGAAATAACGTGTTTGGGTCAACGCCACGGCTTCCCCAGCTCTAGGCTTTCGCCCAGGGATCTGGCTGCTCAACCAGGAAGGCAAAGGGAGTCCACAGAGCTGTCCTGCTGCGTGAGTCCACGGCGTGCTAAGGAGACAGCTCCACGCCGGGCAGGCTGCCAGGGCTGGGCCACCGCAGTGCCTGGGAACACCGAGCCTAGGGCTGTCCATCGTGGCCGGGCTGGGGGCGCGCCTGCCCAGCCTTCCTGTTGAGGGGTGGGTGGGAGTGTAATCATGTCCCAGGAGGGAGAACCCTCCAACACCCTAACTCCTGAATACGGAGCCATGTCTTTGGGTGGCGATGCCAGGAAAGCACCTGGGACAGACCATTAAGGAGCCCTGCCCGGCCGGTGTCTCAGTTGGTTGAGCGTTGTCCGTGCACCAGGAGGTCACTGGTCCAGGCACGTGCTGGGGTTGCAGGCTCCATCCCCAGTAGGGGGCATGCAGGAGGCAGCCTGTCCATGTTTCTCTCTCTCTCTCTCCCTTCCTCTCTCTTGCAATCAGTAAAAACATATTTTTTTAAAAGAATTTTCTAAAAAAATAAAGGAAAGGGATCGTGAGAGCCTGGGACAAACTTGGCCCCACTGGCCAAGTTCCATCCTACTGGCCTGCACCTGACTCCCCCTGTTTTACCCTAAGACTCCGTCCCAGGGCCCAGCACCCTTGCCCGTCCTGTCAGGGAGGCCTCGATGGCACCTGTGGCCCTGCTTCCCATCACACACAGAATGACAGCCCTCCGCAGGGCATGCCGTGGTGAACAGCAGACAAGGGAGCCCGAGGCCACCGCCTCCCTGCCCTGAGCAGGCAGCACACCCCTGCCTCGGGCCTCCGGTCTAGTCCGCATGTCCACGGCTGTCACCGCCACTGTTTCTCTCCCCTCGGCCTGCCAGGGTCTGAGGAGGGGAAAGGCCTGGCTTCGGAGTCTGTTTGTCTGTAACCAGGACAGTGCCACTGGCCTCTCGGCTGGCCATGCAGACAGAGGTGGTGTCCAGGCATTGGGGGAGGGGGGGCGGGCAGAATGCTGATGAGGGCCCTGGGATGACGGTGGCCCTGCCGCAGCCCTGCTGCTGAGAGAAGGTGACGTTTGGGGTTGGGGTCTCCATCGGGGAGGTGCCATCCCTCCCGGACCTCAGAGGCCCAGCCCACCTTCCCGCCCCGCCCTCCACTGTGCTCCTCAGCTCCTCCCACCGTCCTCGGAGGGAGGGAGGCACTTACCTATGAGGAGATCAAGGCTCCTCCCAGGGACCGTGACAAGCACCCAGGTGTCCCGCGGGCGTGGCCAGCTGGGTGCTCTCTGGAGGTCCTCCCTCCCTTCCAGCTGAGCCCCATGATAGTCTGCCTCACTCCTCTGTCAGCGAGGATGCCGGTGGGCTCAGGGTCTGCCTTTAGGTCCTGAGCCCTGACCATGTGCCAGCATTTGACTCTGGGACTTGTTAACCCTCACAAGTCTAGGGATAGGCAGGGCTGTCCCCTGTCCCCTGTCCCGTCCTGCCCCGGATATGAGGAACCAAGCCAGCAGCAGGAGTCGGCCTGGTCCCTGAGACCTGACAAACCAGGCTCTCCCCCTGCAGCCCGGATGGGGAGGGAGGCCGGGACGGAGAGGAGGCAGGAGCGGGAGGGAATGTGCCTGCGGAAGCTGCAGGTTTGGGGAGTCTGGGATGCTGGAGGGAGGCAAGGGCGGGTGGCTGATTCAGGAGAAGCAAGCTGGCAGCCACTGCGGAGCCAGCCGGGGAGCCACAGGGCTTGGCAGCGGAGGAAGGAAGCTGCCGGCACATCTGCACACTCGGAGCCACAGGGCGGGCGGCAAAGCTGAGACGAGGGGTGGGCTCCCAGGGACACTGAGTGACACGCACGGCCCTGCCCTGACGCCCGCCTCCGGACCAAAGCCCTCTCTCCAGGCTGCCTCACGGCCCACTCCAAGCATCAGTCCCTCCTGACTGGAGTCCAGAGGCAGTGGGTGCCTACAGGCCGAGGACTGGTTAACACAGGCTGGGTAGCTGCAGGGCAAGAGGGGCAACTTGTCACTTTGGGTGGCTAGGTGTTTGTGCATGCTTATGCATGTGTGTGAATGTGTGTACTAAGTGTGTGCATACATACACATGAGTGTTTGTGCATGAGCGTGTATTGAGTGTAGGTGTTTGTGCATGTGTGCATGTACACCTGGTGGCATGAGGTGTGTGGGAGCACATGCTATGCTCATGCACATGTGTGCATGTATGTGCATGTGTGTGTGCTGGAGAACTCTGTGGAGAGAGTGTGAGTAACGGGGGAGGATCCCGCTGCTCCATCACCCTGCTGAAGCTGGCTGAGGAGGGTGTGCAGGGAACAGGCCTGGGGAGCCTTCTTCTCCCAAAGGTGCCGCCAGCAGGGGAGGGAGAGGGAGGAAGAAGCACCTTATTTAAATGCAAATGACTGAAATACAACTTTCTTTATTAAAATGCAAATTGCACTTCAGTCTCTGACACCTCCAGAGTGCCAGAGCCACAGAACACAATCAGGAATCAAGGCTTTGGGGGACCCCCCCCCCCGCCGCTCCGCAGCCAGGACGGTGCAGGTGTATGAAGATAGGTGGCAAGGAAGGGCCCAGCTGGGCTTGGAATGGTGACCCAGGGGCTCCTCCTGCCTCCAGGGCTTCTGGGACAGGTAGCAGCCACTGATGCCGCAAGTGGAGGCCAGAGGTCTAGACGTCACCCCCCAGGGAGATCAGGCTGGAGCTTGTCATGGGTCCTCTCCGGCTGCTCTCGGCCTGGCTGGGCAACATGCCGTGTGATTGCCTAATGAGCCCGGGGCTCCCTGGTGAGCCTGGGAGATATGAGGAGCCTCAGCTGGGAGGTGGCAAGAACCGCTTATCAGCTTCTAACACAGTGAAATGGATTGCTCTGGGGTGGTCAGACCCAGTGCTGGCGGGCAGAGCATTGGGGTCCACCTACAGCAGCCCCCCTCTCAGCTCGGGCCTGCCTCCCTCAGCCCCCCACTTGCCAGGAGCTCAGGAGCAGGCTGCCAGGTACAGCTGTTCAGGTCATGAGAGGCTGCACTCCGGCCCACGCCCTGCTCCCCACGCTGGGTGACCTGGCATGGGGCCAGTTCCTCTGGGAAGAAGGCTGTCTTTCTTCACAGAGAGACACACTGGACTAAAACCTGTTTCTAATATATCAACCCACAGAGGGCGCCTTTCCTATTTGGCAAGACTCACCGTGGGCCACTGAGACCCCTGACTCCTCTTTCTTCTGCTCTCCACGTCTCCCTCTCAGACCTTACCTCTCCTCCCTGCTCCTTAGTCCCTCACCCCTGCCTATACTTTGTTCCTTCCTCCCTTTCCTTGCTCCCTGCCTCTGCACCCCTCTCTGTGGGTTTCCTGGTTTGTTCCCCCAGAATCAGAGCGGGACTGAGTCCCCCGTAGGCTCTGAGGCAGGTGCAGGCAGCCCAGGAAGGTGGCTCTGCCGCCCTGGCACTCTCAGAGCCCTGGTCGTGGGGAGGGGCGCTCCTTCCATCTGCCAGGCTCCTGATATAGGCAGCAGCAGCCGGCGCAGGCGGGCGCGGGGAGCAGAAGGCAGGTGGAGCTGGAGGCTGACAGGGTGCACGGTTCCTCCTATAAATAGGCCCGTCTGTCGCCCGGGGCGAGTGGCTTCCTGGGGCACTTCTGATGGCATTGGCTTCCCAGGAGAGCTTAGCTGGTGTGAGCTGGCCTGAGACAGGGCCTGAGGTGAGGAGGCTGCAGGGCCGGGACCTGGCCCAACACACCGCAGGGGCCCGCCTCAGGCAGTCTGGCCCGACCGCTCTGAAGCCCCTCTGAGGCGCCTGCAAAGGGACCCTTCGGTGACATCACCTCCAATCACTCAGCTGTCCCACCGGGTGCAGGGGCTGTGCCAGCTCTGGGGTGCCTCCTGGGGGTCCTGGGCGGGGGAACCTCGTTTAGATCCCGCCAACCGGGGAGATGGGTCCGTAATGACAACCATTGCGGTGAGAGACAGGTGGCCCCTGGCACTTGCTGCGCTGGCCTCACCCTCTTGGCATGGCCTGTCCTGTCCCCAGGACCCGGCCCATTCCCTCTGGTGGGCGACACAAGCTTTCTCCTTGCACTCACAGAGGCAACCCCCTCTCCCCCACCCCCTCCACCCCCCGCCACCCGCTCAGCCCTCGGTCGGACATTCCTAAGTGTCAGTGCGGCTGGTCCAGACCCTGCCCCCTTGTCAGGAAGGGAGAGGACACAGCTGCCCAGGACGGGGCTGGTCCGCCATCAGACTGGACTCCTGGAGGCTGGGCACCATCCCCTCTCCTCCCGGTTCCCTCCAGTGGAGGACGCCCTGCGGCCTACTGGGGGCACCTGGAACGTGATGGGAGGGACGGAGTCTCACTCCCTGAGATCGCTTCCCAATTAGAGCTGATCTGTGGGATCTGAGCGCTTGTCGCAGGCCTGCCTCCGGGAGCCCAGATGACCAGTCCGCACGATGTGCCTGGAGCTCCCGAGGCCAGTGGCTGGGAGGCTGGACTGGGGCTGCGGGAGGGCGGCTTCTTCCAGCCCCTGCGTCTCCAGGGCCCGCTTCTTCCGGCTCTGAATGCGCTGCCTTCCAGTCTCTTGTCTGCGCGCCACTCGGACCATCAGCCCTTTCCCCAGGGCTTGTTGC
>NW_005871903.1:177652-186093 GCF_000147115.1 Myotis lucifugus
CCTTCCCCAGGGGCTGCTGGCTGTGGGCTGTGAGCAGTACTGCCTGCTCTTGTGAGGAGGGACCCACTTGCTCTCATCCCAACCCTGTTGCTGGGCTGCTGGGTGCCTCTGGGCAGGTTGTCCCACGTCCTCCCCACCGAGCAGCACGCATGCTGCGCTTCTGTGTCGCTGGCCTGGGCGGGGAAGGGGGAGCCGCTTCAAATGTATGTATTGGACACTCGGGCTGTCCGCTGCCCTTGCTAACGAGGGCAGGCCTATTAGTAGCTCCATTTTATAAGCATGGGATCTGAGGCACAGAGAACAAAGCACCTAAGAAATTTGCCCCAGATTTCTCAGCGCGTAAGAGCTTAAGATGAGCTCTGAATCCAAGAATTCTGTGTCCAGAGCCTGCGTGCCTTACTTCCCTGCCTTGGCGGGCAGAGCCATCAGGAGAGCTGGAACCCTGGGGAGGCCCGGGTCCTGGGGCCAGTCAGCCCCCAGGCTCAGGGACTGCAGAGGGCCGGGGAAGGTGGCCGTCGCCCCTCGGCTGCCCAGGGGTCCGAGCCCAGGTCTGAGCTGCCTGCCACAGGGGGTGAGGCTGTGCTGGAAGCTCGGAGACGAGGACTCAGTGGCTTGGTATCCTGAGCACATCACCTCCTCCCACGGAGCCTCAGTTTCCCCACCTGCAGATGGAGTTGACAGGCCCTCCTGCCTGCCTCGCTGGCAGCACTGAACCTGCTGCTGGGAGGGCTGTAAAGAAGGGTTTTCAATCCAGAACTGCCCAGTCAAAGCTCATGCGTGTCTGTCACCTGCTGACGCAGTCCTCTCCGGGGCCTGTGTGTGGCGACGTCCCCGCTCCCTGCCGGGAGCCAGACCTGCCCGGGCTGCCTGCCTCCCTTCCCAGAGGAGCAGCAGTGCCCAAATGCCAGGGCGCCTCCAGCCGATGACTCAGCCTCCATAACGAGCCCAAACATCTGGCTGACAAAGGGCACGGCTGCTCCTAAGTGACTCCTTCTGCACAAATATGTTCTTAATATTCAATTAGCATTTATCCACCGCGAACAGCAATTACGCCATCGCCTCTCGGCGAGCGGCTGGTTCATTAATTAACGCGTCGCTCACACGCAGGCTGTGCTCCCTGTGAGTGGCGTGCGCAGTTAGAACGGTGGCACGTGTCGGAGGACGTGGGGCTGCCCTGGCCTCCTGGGCTCCAGATGTGAGTCTGGGCTGAGTGCACGCCACACAGCCATCTTCTGGAGTTTAAAAAAGAAAGAAAAAAGCCAACACCGGGGTTTTTAGATGCCCCTTCACCCCTCCCGGCTGCTTCCTCCTCGCAGGGGCCGGGCCAGATGAGCACCAAGGTTCCTCTCGTCCTCACCACACGGTTCTGTCCCTGACCTTCCGCTCTGTGTCGACACCACCACCACCCAAGGCTGCCGGGGCCCACACAGCCCGTGCCCTCAGGCAGCTGCGGCCATCCTGACCCCTCCCTTCCCGTACGGCCCCTGCCCAGCACCTGCTTCTCGGGCCCTGCCTCTTCCTCTTGGTCCTCAGCCCAGGGAGGAGGAGGCGGGGCAGTGATGGGCAGGAGCAGCCTCCGCCACGGCCTCAGGGGGCTGTAGGAAGACAAACATAAAACCCTTACCTGGCGACAGTACGTGCCCTGCAGGTGATTACTGTTATTATCCAGGTGCCACACAGGTGCCGTGGGCATCAGGATCACTGGCACATGTGAGCCCCGCAGAGGAGGGTGAGAGAAGAGAGAGATGCGTAACCCACCCACCAGCATGCAGAAGGCGCCGTGGGCCAGGCAGGAGGATGTGAGGGTAGGAGGGGGCGTCCAGGACTGAATCTTAAGATCAGGTGAAGAGGGGACTCCGGCCTGGCTTTGCAGGGGCTTGGCAGGGACCCGGTGTGGCAACAGCCAGACCGTGAGTAGCCGTGGTCACATTGGGAGGACAGAGAAGCACCTATGGAGGCTGGAAAATTGGGGCAATGGATGGGTTAGCAACGTGAAGGGACATTACCTGACCTGCGTTTCCTAGTGGACCTCGGGTACAAAAAGGAGAGGGGACTGGAGCAAGCAAAGGTCTGGGCCTCACACCCCTTCCACTGGCGTGCCTGCCAGTGCTGCAAGCCTGGCGATCTAGGCCTGCATTCCAAGACTCCCTTGCAGCTAGGTGCTGGGAAGTGACTTAGGTTCCGCCGGGTGGAAGCAGTAGCAGTAGCTGAGATCTACAAAGCACAGTGGGGTGGGGGTCATCTTCCTCTTGGCTGTTTCCCACCGGGTAGAGCTGCCCTAAATAAAGGCCCAGACCCTTCACACTCCTGGGCAGAGCCCTCCCGTACCTCCCCACAGCCTGCCTTCCTAACCCATCTGCCCTGCTCTTTCCTGCCCAAAACCTGAGGCCACAGCCAAACCACTCCAATTTCATTCCCCCAGAGGTATCATAGTCAGTCGTGCCTGTGAATTGAGCTTTAGAGAGAGGGGGGGGGGGGACATTGATGTGAAAGAAAAACATTGACTGGTTGGCTCCCTCATGTGCCCCAACCAGGGATTGAACCAAACTCGCCACTTGGTGTTTGGGGCAACGCTCCAACCAACTGAGCCACCGCAGCCAAGGCACCTCTGGGGACTCTGTTAACACTTGTTTGAATTCCCCTGTTGGTTTCAAAAATGTTGGGAAATAAAAGGATGTGACCCTTTGAGAAGCCGAGAAGCCGAGAAGCCGAGCTGTGAACCCACCGGACAGACGCGTCCCGCCTTCCAGGGAGGGACTCGGGGAGGAAGGTCCTCCCAGGCCGCACACGCTCACCAAAGCCATCGAGGCCAAGCCGTCTCCCTTCGCCTGTGAGTGGTCCAAAGGCGGGCCTGCCGCCCGATCTCCATCAGTAAGTCACCAAGAGGCGTAGGAAGGACGCGGGGAAAGACTGTCCTCCCTGATAGGAAGAGCAGATGCTAGGAGCGAGCCCCCTTCCCGCGTTGGGTACCGCAGGGAGCGTGCGTGACGTGCAGCCACCTGTGACCAGGAGGGGAGGCATGCGGGCACGTGAGAAAGCTGCGCCAAACGGTGAGCAGGAGGTCCCAGACAGGGTGCTGAGCTGCGGGGTCCCGGGCCTCCGGCATCGTAAGCGAGCCTGTGGCCTTAGAAG
Organism: Myotis lucifugus; assembly: GCF_000147115.1. NCBI lineage: Eukaryota > Metazoa > Chordata > Mammalia > Chiroptera > Vespertilionidae > Myotis > Myotis lucifugus. The sequence goes on from NW_005871903.1 coordinate 180,785, forward strand.
AGCTGCTTTAGCCTCCTCGTTTGTAACATCAACAGTAATAATATCAATACCTCACAGGGTTCTTGTGAGGATAAAAGCGAGCGGTGATTCGTAAACCCCTGGAAATACCCTGCACATGTGCCTGGAAGTGTTGGTGTTAAGTGAAGAGAAGTAGTTAAACTCCCTCCGGTGAATGGCTGGGCTTTCTGTGACCTGCGGCCGGCAGCCTCGGGCTGACACCCGGGTGGTGGAGGGTGAGTGCCTGCAGCTGGGCAGCGGCTGGAGCCTCCAGGAGGCGCGGGTGGCGCTGGCCTCTGGCGTGGTGTGGATGGTGGGGGGACGGCACCCCTCACCTCCTGCAGCTGGGAAAGACACCCCCGCAGAGGGGGCCGAGGGCCCGCGGCTGCCGAGCAGGCGTCCTTTCGGGTGGCGGGAGATGAGGTCTGTGTGTTCCGGTCTCACCTCCAAACCATCTAAGAGCCGCTTCCCTCGCCAGCATGCCCTCCCGGCTCCTGCAGTGAAGGTCCCTCCTTCCCCTGAGCAGCTCCTCCAGGAGGCTGACCTTGGTTAGTGACCTTGGATTGTGTCTCCTTCGCTCTACTCCAGTCCCAGAGCATTTGCATCTGTGCTAATCTCCTGGGGACTGTTCAGAGTCTCTCTCCAGTGTGTGTGTGTGCACATGTGTGTGCATCCACATGTGTGTGTGTGCGTGTGCACATGTGAGTGCATCCACATGTGTGTGCACGCGAGCCCTGTTTCTCTCAGCAGACTGGGAGCGCCACAGAGGCAGGACTCTCTGAAAACAAAGGAGGTCCCTCCCAACGGGCCTCATTAGCCCGGACACCGAGGGCACAGCCAAGGTGCCCTGGGCCTCGCTGCCTTTCCCAGCCCAGCGCGGGCACGGGCAGAGAGGCCTCCCTGCGTCCCTAATCAGATCACAGTCGGCCCGGCTCTGGCTAGCACCGCTGTGCGGCTCTACATAATTTCCATGTCCCTGGCTCACTGTGGGGAGGGGCCCCAGGCTCCCGTCAAAATCCCCGCCTCCCAGGACAGTTGGGAGTCCTGGAGGGTCCCCCAGCTCTGGGCACTGCAAGGGGCTCCTCCCCTGTCCCCAGCACCGGGAGGGGGGAGCCATTTCCTAGTCACATTGGTGGCCAGGGCCCAGGGACGCCCCCCTGCTCCCCTTTTTGACCATCCTAAGCACCCCTCTTCTGGGACCAGGCCCCCACTCTAACGCCTGCTCCTCTCCCCTCCCACTGGGACCAGGCCGGGTGAAGATGGTTGAGTGGCGATTGAGGGTCCCAGGGGCGGGAGGAGCGGCTGGTGTTGATGCCAGTGGACTTGGAGCCTCTGCGGGACTCTGTGAGCCCCGAGTGCCCCCTGCACCCTCCCCTCCCCCAGGCCGCTTCACGGGTGCCCCACTGCTCTGCTCTTGCTGCCTGGGAATCTGAACCTTTTCCCACAAGGGCCCCGCTGCCCTGCACCTGGATTGGAGGTTCTGCTCTTGCCACCACAGCCCTGGTCCCAGCAGGTGCTGCTCAGACATACACGCCTGGACACACCCTCCTCAACCGCACAGTCTCCAGGGACCTCCCCCACTGCCACCTCCTGGGTTCAGAGCCCAGCTCTGCCTGGGTGACTGACTGATCAGTCCGGCCTCCAGGCCTCTCCCTCCGCTGTGTGGCCGGCAGCCACCAAGATCAGTCTCAGTTACAAAGCCCATCAAGCACCTCGCCTGCTGGTAACACTTCAGGGAGCCCCTGAAGCTTAAGTTTAAAACCCCAAGCCCCTGTGGCCCAGGGCACAAGCACTGCTAATCCAACACCGGCTATGTTTCCAGAAATCACCCCAGCCATGCCCCCGCCCCTCAGCCTCCTGCCTCCCCAAGTCTCTCAGCTCCGGCTGCTGTCGGTGCTGTGTCTGCACATTCTCCTGCTGCTGGAGGCCTTTCTCCCGCTCCCGCTGGCTTCCTCCTTCAGAACTCAGGCGCTCCCTCCCCCAGGACGCCGCCCCTGCCCCCACCCCCTCAGCCTCCCTCAGAGCAGTGGCTCTGATTGTCCACGTGTCTGTCCCCTCAGCATCCAGCACAGCCTCCTGGTGCAGCAGGGGCCTGGGGCACAAGGTTACTTCCCCTCTCTGGGTCTCCCTCTTCGGGTCTGTTCATCGGGCATCACGTGCTGGGCCTTACAGTGCACTGGGCGCTGAGCAGGCCCCTCTGACAGCCTCAGGGGGTGCAGGCAGCAGGGAGAGGACAAGAGTGTGGGTGCGTCTGACGCCAGTAACTCCACGGACAAACCACAGCAGCTCAGGGAAGGGTGAGGCCGGGTCTGCCTTACATCGGGCATCAGGAGGGTCTCCCTGGCAAGTGGACAGTGGAGCACAGGCCTGGAGCTGGAGGAAGTGAGGAGGGACCCCCGCTGATGTCTGGGGGGGAGGTTACAAATAGAGGGAACCTGGCCCGGAGGTCATGGTTCAATTCCCAGTCAGGGCACGTGCCAGGGTTTCAGTTTGATCCCCAGTAGGGGCCATATAGGAGGCAGCTGATCTGTGTTTCTCTCTCTCTCTCTCTCTCTCTCTCTCTCTCTCTCTCTCTCAAAAATAAAAAAATAAATTGTTTTTAATAAAAAGACTTTATTTTCCAAAGTCCCATCATTTTACCTTCTGTGGGGAGTTGACACTTAAGCTGAGACCCAACAGGTGAGAAGGGGCGGCCTTGCTGGCAGGGCAGGTGGGAGGCCTGTGTGACGGCCTGAGGCCGGGAAGGTAAAAGCTTACCTGGACAGAGGAGCCATGTTTCACCCTCACATCAGTGTTTCTCTCTCTCCCTCTCCCTCCCCCTCTCTCTCTCTCAAAACCAATAATGAAGTCATCATGATAAAGGCAAGGATGTATTAACAGGGAGACAGACACAGAGGGCAATGGAGCAGGACAGAGAGGCCAGAAACGGGCCCACACAATACGGCCAATGGCTTGTGACGGAGGCAAAGCAGTTCTACTCTTCAACAAGGCGGGTGGGACAATGGGGAAACTGCAACAAAAAGACAGAACCTCAGCCCCACAGTTTATGCAAAAATTAACTCAAAGTGAGTCATGAATCTAAATGTAAAATTGTAAAACGTTTAGAAGGAAACAGGAGAACATCTTCACATCCTGGAGTTAGGCAAAGAGTTCTCAGAAATGACACCAAAGCACAATCCACGAAAAAGGTGCCAAAGTGCGTTTATCAAATTACAATCCTCTGCGCTGTGAGAGGCCCCACTAAGAGAGCAGAAAGACAAGCCGCAGGCGGGGAGGAAAGTATTGCAAATCACACGTCTGACACGGGACCTTTATCCAAAACATATAAAGAGCCTTCAGAACTCTGCAGGGAGAACAACAACCAATCTTTCAAATACACAGACATTGGTAGTTCACCAAAGAGGATGCATGAACGCCAAGTGTGCGCATGAAAAGATGCTCACCGTCTGTAGTCATTAGAGAAAAATAAAGTCAGAGATGAGAGCCCACCTGTAGGATGACTACATTAAAGACACGGATGAGGCGAGGACCCGGAGCGGCGGGGCGTCCGGGCATGTGGAGGGATGGGAACGGCACGGCCACCCGGCCACATGTGTTAAATGTGCACATGTCATATGACCCAGCAAACCCACTCCGGACACTCACCTGGAGAAACGAAACTCATCTTCACACAAGAAACCTGGAGACGAATGTTTACAGCGGCTACAGTCGCTGGGAGGGACCTGGGACCAGCCCAGGCGTCCTTCAGCGAGTGAAGGCGCAGAGAGCGGTGAGCAACACTGCTCAGCGAGAGGGAGGGACCATTCTTCATTGAATTTATTGGGGTGACATTGGCTAATAAAATCACATAGCTTTCAGGGGCACAATTCTGCAATACATCATCTGTATATTGTATTTTGTGTTGGGAAAGGGACTATTAATACAGGCAATCACTTGGGAAAATCTCAAAGGCATTTTGACAAATGACAGAAGCCAATCTCGAAAATCATGTTGTGGGATTCCTTTCATACGGCATTCTGTAAAAGACAAACCATGGGCGTGGAGAAGGGACCGGTGGTTGCCGGGTTAGGGGTGGCGTGGGACAATGTCAGCAAGGGGCGGGGCTGGTGGGCTTGTCCCGGATCCTGGTGGTGGTGGTTGTATTCCATATACATGTGCTAAAATTCAGAGAACTGCATACCCTCCCAAAGGTCAATTTTACCATGTCTGAATTTTTAAAAAATTAATTTGACCGCTTTAGCCAGTTTGCTCAGTGGATAGTGTCGGCCCGAGGACTGAAGGGTCCCGGGTTTGATTCCAGTCAAGGGCATGTACCTCGGTTGAAGGCTCGATCCCCAGCCCTTGTCGGGGCACGTGCAGGAGGCAACCAACTGATGTCTCTCTCACATTGATGTTTCTCTCTCTCGGTCTCTCCCTCTCCCTTCTACTCTCTCCAAAAAAATGAATGGAAAAGTATCCTCAGATGAGGATTAACAACAACAACAACAATTTAATTTGACCCGGCCGTTCTCCTGCTGAAAATCTTACTGGCTTCCCAGGGTCTTAGACAAAAGCCCCGTGCCAGCTTCATCTCGCCGCGGCAACCATCTCTGCACGCCAGGCCCAGCCTTCCTCGGCCCACTGAGGCGCAGGCCCTCTCCTGCCCCAGGGCCTTTGCCCAGACCAGGTCCTCTTTCCTTCTACTTCTCCACAGCGGCATTGCCGACCTCCCTCCACCGCCCCCGCAGCTGGTGGGCAACTGTCCGCAGCCTACCTGTCCCCCCTGCCCCTGCCACACCACCCCTAAACTGGTCACGATCCCCAAGGACCAGGAGCTTAAAACATGGATTGTGAGGTAAACTCAGAGTGCACCCCTCCCAGGGTCTTCAAGGGTGTGAGCCTCAAAACACAGGCAGGGACGGGCTGACCCCTGCAGGCACAGGCCCCACCCCAGAGCCGCTAACGCAGGGGTGCCGCCGCCGGGAACCTGCATTTCAGTGGGACCCACAGGCCTCGGCGGGCGGTCTTGGGACCCTGGTTCAGAGGCTTTGTACATCTCGCACCCCTCTCTGCTGGGACAGCCTGGGGCAGGCGCCGGTCTGCAAGGCCGACCTCTCTCTTTAGAAGCAATGTAGAAACCTTCTCATTAGCCTTTGTGAGGACAAAGGAAAACAGGCAGGTTTCCTGCCACCTAACTCTCCAGGCACAGAGTACACGGAACCGGAACCGGAACCGGCGGACTGGGGCCACCAGCAATTGGCTGATTTCAGGGCCGGTGGGGTTGTTGGTGGGTGACCAACAGCCTGAGAGGTACAGACCTTCCAGACTCAAGC
>NW_005871904.1:0-50181 GCF_000147115.1 Myotis lucifugus
GTAACAACAGAAAGGGCTAAGTTCCCAGCAGCGTTCAAGCTGTCAGATCAATCATGAAGGGTGAGAAGGAAAATACAGGCTTTTTCCTGGATAGAATCTTTTCCTTTTATCCAGAAACCGCCCCCCAAACCCATAGAGTTTAAACAGTGGTTTGTACTGCAACATTTTTCAGATTAAATAGTGTTGACAGAAAGGGTGATCTTTCGGTTGGGCGTTTCAGAAGAGGTTAGAGTGGAGAGGTTACTGCTGGGAAAACACCACTGGAAATACATCCCCCCACAGGAGTCATTTCACCCGTGAGGTCCGGGGGTAGCGCCAGGGTGCCCGCCTTGGGGATGAAATCCACGGGGAGACTCTCCAGCAGGCACTTGACCTGCTCCTGGCCCAGTTTGATCTTGTCGTCCAGCTTTCGCTGCTCAATGAGGAGTGTTGACTTCATTTTCACAAAATGCTGGTAATCCTGGAGTTGCTCCTCCGAAAGGTAATTGCCCAGGATGTCCAGCACCACGCGCTCCCTCCGGTCCAGGTTCTCCTTGAGCTCCCGGGCATCCTCGTGCTGCCCCGCCAGGACCTTCCTCTTCTCGTTGAGAGAGCTCTGCCCGGGGCAAAACGAGCAGATGAGCTAAGGGCGAGGGGACGGCCGGACAGAGCCAAACTGCCCACAGACAACCTCCCACAGGACTGCAAACGTGCAGGCTTCCCTTTCAATGATCACTCTAAATTAAGGAGAGTCTGTTCTTGAAAATCAGCTTATTACCCTTCGATTGGGTACCCCTGGTTCTCTAACTTGTGAAGCCATGTGGCAGCGTTGAGGGAGATGACCTTTAATTGAAGGGGGTAATGACTTGACTTGAGGCTTGTGTACTTAAAAGCACAACCAATCATCTCACTTACATGAGGTTCTTAGGAGAGTCAAAATCGTGGAGACAAAAAGTAGAATGATGGCTGCCAGGGACTAGGAGGTGCGGAAATGGGGAATTACGGTTTAACAAGCAGAGTTTGTTTTGCAAGATGACAGAGTTCTGGAAATGGATGTATTAAATATTACTGAATTGGGTACTTTTAAAATGGCTAAGATGGCAAGTTTTATGTGTAGTTTACAACAATAAAAAAATTGAAAAGGCCAAACTTCAAATATTTCTATTGATAGTGGTTTTCCAAGTGTGGACCAGCAGCAGCTAACCTGGGAATCTGTTAGAAATGCAGATTTCAGGCCCTATTTCACCTACTGGGGGGTGGGGCCTAGAAGTCTGTGGTATTCTGAGAGTTTCTTATACAAACTGAATGGTAAGGTAACATGCTATCTTCAGGGATAATGTACGTTATGGAACATTTTAATGTGTATCTGTGTGTGTTGATTTTTACTCATCATGCTGACATACAATGAATGTCATTAACATTTTAAAAAATTTTATAATTAACCATTCAGACTTTTCAGGCCAAAGTGATTGAGAAACATTAAAATGAAAATTAAGAAACAGATTATTTAAATATATACCTCAATACAAATTAGCTTATGTAGGGTGATGAAAGGCTTATGTGTCTTTGTCCTAATTTTCCTCAAACTAGCCTATCTTAACATAATAATGTCTAGGGGGAAAAGTGCAAAATTATAGATTTGTCTTACAAATATCTCCATTTTCATAGGCTTCTTGCACCTAATCAGAAAAACCCACCTAAAACCCTCCTCCCTGATTTTGAATGAAGGCACCTTTCAAAATACTGTAGAGATATAAGTTAAAAAGTGAAAACCTCTCCTCACCTTAAAAAAAGGAAATATTTTAAACACCAGAAATTCATAGAGAATGATGTAATACCTGTGTACCCATCATTAACAGTGTCAAATCTCACCATGAACACTTTTCATATTTGCTTCCGATTAAAAAGTTAGATTCAGTTGAAGCCTTACACATACTTATCCCAGTCCCATCTTTCCTTCCCTCCCCTCTTTAGCCACTATTATCCTGAATTTGGCACTTAGTGAAACACGTATTACTCCTTTTCTCATTCCTATTGGTATTTTTATAGTTTCTTAGCAAAGACTGATCATTACAAAAACTAATATTGATGTAGTATTTCGCTGGTGAGCAAGCACTTATTTGTATTTGAGAGTGTATGTGTGCATTAAGTGTTGAGTTGAATTCGATTGTAGAACAACTTCTCTCCCCTTGAGATCTGCTCCAGTATTCCTATCTCAGATATCTGCAGCACCCACCCAACTTGTCAAACAGGAAACTACTTTCTGTTCTACCTGCCCTCTCTTGTAACACACCTGCTAATTCAAACTCATTCTCTAACCCCATTACAACTGCCCAAATTAATGGCCTGGAGCCTTCTTGCTAGACTATTACAATAATTCTCCCAGCTGTAAGCATCATTCTCACCCCTCCCAGGCTGATTAAGTCATAAAATTAGTTTATAGCTCTTCTTGGCCAATAGGTTAAAGAGTCCAAAGCCTACAGCATGACACATAAAGTCCGTGTAACTATTTTCTGCACTGGATACTGCTTACCCCTCCAGACCCACACTCCTCAGCGCTGCTCTGTGGCTGCATCAACTGGGCTCCCTTGCCTTCTGGGTTTGGCCAATGGGAGTCATGGGGAGAGATTGGAGGAGAAAGCAGGGGGGTATTTATCCCTGGCTCCGTCTCTGCCAGGTGGTGGTGGCTGCATTCTTTCCCCAGGCCTCAGTGCTGCAGGGCAGCCACAGCTATAGCTCTGATGAGGACCCCCTTCCTGTTGCTCCTCCAGATCTAGAGTTAGTAATGGCTTCCCCTCTGATGCTGGCTCTAGGGGCCAGGGAGCTTCATTCTTTCTTCTTGGTTGCCATTAATCCTTCCCATACCTTCAATGATACCTCTTTTTTGTTATTTATTTTGTTTATTAGATTCCACATATTAAGTAAAATCATGTGGTATTTGTCTTTCTCTTATTTCACTTGGCATAATACCCTCTAGGTCCATCCATGTTGTCACAGATGGCAAGATTTTATTCCTTCTAATGGCTATTGTATGTTAGACTACAGTAACATCTATTGTATATATGTACCACATCTACTTTATTCAGTTGTCTTCTGATGGACTCTTACGTTGTTTCTCTATCTTGGCGATTGTGTAAATAATACTGCAATGAAGATAGAGGTACATATATCTTTTGAATTGTGTTTTGGACTTCTTTGGATAAACACACAGAAGTGGAATGGCTGGGTCATATGTAGTTCTACTTTTAATTTTTTTAAGGAACCTACGTATTACTTTCCATAGTGGCTGCATCAATTTACAATCCCACAAAAATGTACAAAGTTTCCCTTTTCTACACATCCTCACCATATTGATGATAGCCATCTGACAGGTGTGAGATTATATCTCATTGTAGTTTTGATTTGCATTTCTTTGATTATTAGTGAGGTTGAGCATCTTTTCATATGTCTATTGGCCATCTGTATGTCCTCTTTGGAGAAATGTCTATTCAGGTCCTTTGCTCATTTTTAAAATTGAATTGTTTGATTTCTTTGGTGTTCTGAATGCCCCTTTAAATAGAGCTATCAAAAAAAAAAATTGGGAATCTATTTCCTGTCCAATCCCTGACTACATATTTTTCTATTTTCAGTAATTCACTATTTTAAAAAATGAACCAAGTAATCACTTTATGTTCTAGACATAACAACCATATGTAAATCAGTTTTTGAAGATGCCATGGTCTTTCTTTACTTGGTCTATGATATTTCTTCTAAATCATGAAGGCTTTCCATTCTTACTCTGCTTACAAATACGAAATTCTTCCCAGTGGTCGGCAAACTGTGGCTCGCGAGCCACATGCGGCTCTTTGGCCCCTTCAGTGTGGCTCTTCCACAAAATATCGGCTCTTCCACAAAATACCGACTTCTGCGCATGGGCCACGAAGTTTCAATCACACTGTACGTGCGCGCCCGCACGTGGTATTTTGTGGAAGAGCCACACTCAAGGGGCCAAAGAGCCATGGTTTGCCGACCACGGTATCTAGACTATTAAGCATCACTTGCATGAAGTCTTTCCCCGCCTCACCCCACCCGCTGAGAAGTGTTTCTGGGCTCTGCCTTGATTGCTGTGCTGCAGCATACTGGACCCATTTGCTGCTTCCATACTGGTTTTCCTCACTCCTGGCGAGTTCCTGCAGGGCGGGGCCTGTGTTGTAGCCAGTGTTCATGCCTAGCACACACAGCACCTGACACAGTACAGGTTCTCGTTCGCTGTTTGCTGAGTGGGAGGAAGGAGGAAAGGAAAGCCTTCTGAGGCAGACACTATTAGACAGTTCCCAGCAGAGGCAGCTCAGGCTCAGCACACTTCCAGGAAGAGGGTACCCACTGGAGTGGAGCTGCAGAAAGTTTCTGGATACGCAGTCACAGTCCCAAATGCTTACCATCTGGACTTTTTCTAATCTCTTGGAAAAAAGACATCATTCCTTTTAATAAAAAAAATGTACACACACACACACACACACACACACACTCACTAGGAGAAATAATTAGGAAATCCCTGATAGCATTAAAAGACAGAAAGAGCTGTAGATAGGAGGAGGAGCCAGAGAGCAAGGGAGCATCCTGATGGTTGCAGCATTTACCACTTTGCTGGTGCGTGTGTACACATTATAGCCACGTTTATTGTCTGACTTCCCTTGGTAAGTTAGTTCCCTGAGAGCAGGGGTCTGTCTGTTTTGTTCCAAGATATATCCCAAGTGCCCAGAGCAGTCAGTGGCACATACTAGACACTCAGCAGACATGTGTTGCACAAATGAGTAGATGAAGAATGCTCTGTGGCAATGGAATAAGTTCAACGAGGTGAATAAAACCTGGGGTCTTCAGCAGGACTCCTCCTGTCCTGGCTCTGTCACTCACTCCATGAGCCTGCACATAGCGAGTGTCAGCCCACAGTGCCTCACTGAGGAAGCACTAGAAGCTGATCCAGGATCAGCACCACTGTCATCACCTGTCCTCTTCCTTCCAGGAAGGGGTGTGGTGGCGACACTTGGTGCATCCTCCCTGAGGGCTTGCAGCTTCCAGGTGAACTGCAGATCCCCTGGGGCGTAAGCTCATGTTCCTATGCCCTCTCCTCATCCCTCAAAGTTCTGTTGTCCCTCTCTCTTTTTCCAAGGTCAACCCCCATTAGAAAGGAAGGAAAGAAACCCTGGCACCTGTGTTTTCACCCTCCTAAGTGTCCCCCGAGCCTGCAGGATCAGCTTTACATCTTGGCAGGGAACGTGCCTTCTCCGTTTCCTGGTTATCTATACTTTGGACTTCCTCCCTGCCCCAAGTAGATTGTCATCTTCTTGAGAGAAGGGACCGTGTCTTACTGTGCTTCTCTGTGTACATGGGCTCAGAGGGAAAACGTGTTGAATGAAATTGCTAGGCCACCTACCCTTTCTTCTTTACTGGCATCTTCACCAAGACCACTGAGGGCGTTCTCCACGCGGGCCAGGCGCCCCGAGAGGGAGAGCAGCAGGCTGACCACCTTGTCCAGGTCCCCGATGAACATCTTGTACTTGTCAAACTCGTTGGGCTTGCAGAGCTCACTGATCAAAGCCTCCACCTCTTCTCCCAAGGCGTTATTGAGCTTGATGTCCATTAGCAGGCTCCCCTTGGCTTCCTGCAGAGTCTCAAGCTTGTGGGTGAGGCTTCCAATCAGCTCGGCCTGGAACCACAGAGGAGACCCACGGGAAAGGTTAGCCAACCACATCTCGTCTTTTCTTCAAGGCTCACCTGAAGGTTCCCACTCTATATGGCCTGCCCCCCAACATGAGGGCACAAGACCCCTTCCTTTCCCTGAATATCCACAGCTGTCTTCTTGGGGCCTATGAATCCTAACAGGCCAACACACACATTGCCTCTTAATGTTTTCCAACAGTGTTGTGCTCTGTACAGCTCTGACTTCCCAACTGGCTTATTAATACATTGTTTGCGGGTAGTTTTTATCGCGCGCTAACAGGTGGCGCGTGGCGCGGGCCATTTTTGCTAATTTTTTGCGCAAATGGCAACGTTCAGTAAAATTACGATAACTTTAGTTTACGTATTTATACGTTACCCACATTCTACCGCTAGTCTATAAAAAACGTATTAATACGTGTCCCGCGCTCTACTTACTACCAGTCAACGTAAAATGTATAAATATGTTTCCCGCATACAATGTGTTTTAAATACTTACTTTTAAAATTTTTTTAAAAGACATAATCTCATTTGATCCTCACAACAATACCATCCAGAAGCAGGTAGGGTAAATATTCTTGTTTTACAAATAGTGAAGCCAAGAGTCAAAGAATTACGGGACTTGCCCAAGATCACAGAGTTGAGTTGAATATTAACCACAGATACCATTTATAGAGCAATTACTACATGCTAGACACTATATGAGACACTGTACACAGATGATCTCATTTATTCTTCCCAACAATTTTGTAGTAAACACTATTTTATCCACATACAATAGGTGAGGAAACGAAGACTCAGTGAGGTGAAGTGAGGTCTGACACAGGTACCAGTAGGTGGGGTGGCTTTGAATGCAATCAGCCTGACTAGGGGCTCTCGTGGGCAATCATGATAAACTAGGAGCCCAGTTCACGAACTCATGCTCCTTGAAAGGAACTGTGGGCCGCGAGTCTGTGGTGGGCACAGGGGCGGGTCTCGGCCCATCCTCTGTGTCCCCGCCCGGCCCCTCCCACCAGAAGAGAGCCCAGTTCCGTCTGCTGGAAGCCTTGCTCCCGCCACCGCCGCTCCAACACACTGACAGTGCCAGTCCCACTCACACCCGCTGATGGCACAGAGCGATTGGGGCTGCCCTGATTGCAGGGGGAGGTGGAGAAGCCCTCAGGGGTGATTGGGGCCAGCAGCTGCCGCTCGCAGCGGCTCCAGCTGCAGCTGTGAGTGAGGCCGGTGCCAGCAGTGGGTACAAGCAGGGCCATCGCCGGTAGCAGGTGCGAGAGGTGACTGCTGGCCCCAATTGCCCCTCAGGAGCAGGGGGAGGTGGAGAAGCCCGGAGGGGTGATCGGGGCCGGCAGCCGCCGCTCGCACCTGCTAACGGTGCTGAGTTATCAGGGCTGGCACAGTGGGTGTGAGTGGTAGTTCTGGTGTTGGCAGCGGGTGCAAGCGCCAGGTGGGACTGCAGCACGTGGGAGCAAAGAATTTTCAGTAACCACCAGAGGCTTGCCCCAAGGACAGTGACCAGTGCCCTGCCTTGGTCTGGCACTTCTGCTCACCTGCTCCACCATCCCGCCGGCTGATGCCTGCCATGTTCCATGCTCTGCCCCCTGCTGCCGATGCCTGCCCTGTTCTGTGCGCACCCCTGGTGGTCAGCGCACGTCATAGTGACTGGTTATGCTGTTGTTCGGCTATCACACCGTTCGGTTTATTTGCATATTAGTCTTTTATTATATAGGATATGCACACAAGACTGTTACCAGAATTCAGTTCCTTGTCCTTTCCATTGCACCCCTCACTGTCTCCATTTATTAGAGCCATGTAATTTGCCACCTTAATTGCTACATGTATAAAACAGAGTTACACAAATAGCCAATATATTTAATTGAAGGGATAAAGTAAACGTCTTAGTGGTTTCAAGCTTGACTTCATTTATATGAAGCGTCTACTATTTCTTTGAGGCAAGAGAAATTACACTCCATGGCTTTTGATTCATTTACTTTTCTCTTAGCCTGAGGTAGCCAGATGGAAAAAGGACATGATCTTTTGGGATTAAAACCTATTTCTTTGTCATTAAAAAGGTTCCAGCTCAAGTGTGTGTTTGTGTGTGTGTGTGTGTGTGTGTGTGTGTGTGTGTGTGTGGTGTAGCTTCAGTTGGAAACTTGGTACAAAATAGTCACAATTTCTATGTCAGAGTAAATCTTCATTTTAAAAGAAGGAAAAAGCCTGACTGGCATGGCTCAGTGGTTGAGCGTCAACCTATGAACCAGCAGGTCATGGTTCGATTCCTGGTCAGGGCACATGCCCAGGTTGTGGGCTCAATCCCCAGTGTGGGGTATGCAGGAGGCAACTGATCAATGATTCCCTCTCATCATTGATGTTTCTATCTCTCTCCTTCTCCCTTTCTCTCTGAAATCAATAAAAACATATTTTTAAAAAAAGGAAGGGAAAAAATAGAAATAGTTTTGACCAGCAGAATTAAAGGGTACTGATGACTTTTTGTATTACTTCTTCAACCTCAGCATCAGAGGATACAATAATCACAATGATAAAGGGGAATATTTATTTCTACACAATCTGCCCATCTTGGAGTTGGACCATGAGATATACTTCAATCCTAAGTCAGGTTCATAATGTTCTTGAAATGTCCAAGTTCTGGGTGACATCCTATTGTCTTCTCAACATGCCTAATCCCGAGGCTGCAGGGTAATTAAATATCATCTGGCCCTGACCAGGGGTCTCAAATTGGTTGGAGCATCATCTTGTACACCGAAAAGCTTGCAGGTTTGATTCCTGGTTGGGGAGCATATGGGAAGCAACTGATCTATGTTTCTCTCTCTCCCCTTTCCTCTCTTTCTCAAATCAATAAACATATCCTCGGGTAAGGATTAAAAAACATTCCTATCTGCTGTACCCTCTCATCATGGGTTATAATCTCAGAATTCCTCAAGCTATTTCGTTAAGACAAAGTCAATGCAAAAGACAATTTCAGTGATGGAAAACTACGTGTATACTAGAGGCCCAGTGCACGGCTTCGTGACCGGTGGGGTCCCTCGGCCTGGCCTATAGGGATCGAGCTGAAACCTGGCTGAAGCCGGCTCTCTAACATCCCCCGAGGGGTCCTGGATTGCGAGAGGGAAGTTCTCAGGTGACGAATACCAGAATTGGGCTCCCTCCTCGCTGGTTCCGGGTGCGTCACCTGAGAACCACTGCTGCCAAGTCACTGCAGCTTGGCAGCTCCTGCATTGAGCGTTTGCCCCCTGGTGGTCATTGCGTGTCATAGCTACCGGTCGGACAGTCACTTAGGCTTTTATATATATAGATATGGATGTTACATTATTCAACTAAAGAGTCTCAGCCCAGAAAAATGCAGGTGGGAGAGAATATTGCTTAGTGTTAATTGCTTAACTTTCCTTATGGTCTCCTAGAAAACTCATTGTTTTCCAAAAAACAATTCTGGCTGGTAGCTATGGTATTTGCCTGCAAGACAACCTGCTAGGTACCTCCAGCAAACCTCCCAGCAGGATGCTGCGCTTCTGCTCTGTGATGTCAGGTCCTGTGATGAGAACAGCAAGGACACGGATGGACAGCAGTGGGGAAAGAAGCACTGCCTGCTACCACCACGCCCCACAGTCCCGCCGGTCAGGGTTAGGTTGAGTCAAATGTCCTCATTCCTGCTCTCAGATCGATGACTGAGACCCTGACAGGGACATGAAGTCAGGCCAGGATTCTTTAACCTCTTAGTTTGCATTTCCTAGGCTTGTCACTCTGAATGCCACTGGATGATACTTTCCAAGAGAAAACCAGGTTATACCCAAGTCCCAAGAGGTAGTTAACTGAGCAGCAATGTTCCTCTCACTCCAACCAAAGGAAAGGCCTCCTGCTTATTCAAGTGTTTTGCAATCCATTTCAACCTCATCTTGAGAAGTATAATCTCAAAAAAGGCTTTTAACAAACTAAATAGTGGAAAGAAAAGATAACAGCCTCTGGTTTTCCCTTATATTACTTCCTTTGAAATTAATATTGTGTGAAGGAACTCAAAGCACTTTTATTAATAATTTAATTCATATCATTAAAAAATTCTCATTATGGCGCTGTTGCTGGTATTTTAAGGGACAGTATGCTAATTTTTTAATTTGCAAATAAGCAGAAACCAGTAAGAATAAGTCTGTCCTCACATGTAGGAGTGAGTGGTGAAGACAAGCAAGAACTCTTCCTCTGCGTTTCTCCTGAACTTGGCTCCCCACCTTTTTCAGGCTCTTTCAATCTAAGTCAGGCTGTACTGTCCTTGAAATATTCTCGTGCTGAAGGGGTAGCCACCGAGTAAGCAGAGCTCAGTGGGCAAGGACAGGCCAAAGAAACTGACACAGCTGATCAGCCATCTGCGATCAGGCTCAGTAGTCCCATTCACTGCTTTGGTTTCCAAAGGCATCAATGCTGGGCTGAGCTGTACGCCCTCAGAGCCGTGAACTCCAGACTTCATGGTATGAGTAAGAGCAGAACGAG
Source organism: Myotis lucifugus (assembly GCF_000147115.1). Classification (NCBI taxonomy): domain Eukaryota; kingdom Metazoa; phylum Chordata; class Mammalia; order Chiroptera; family Vespertilionidae; genus Myotis; species Myotis lucifugus. The sequence continues at coordinate 10,171 of NW_005871904.1, forward strand.
ATGAAAAGGCCTAGGAGTGGTCCATGAAGGCTTCTTTGGGGAGGACCAATACACGTTTTGTGGCACTGTGATTTCTGAAAGCTGTTTGCTGGGACGTAATATGATATTGCAACAGCTCGGCCATATATGCTAATACAAGTATACTAAGCAGTCGACTCAGTCACTTGTGGCCCAAATGTTGCATATTTGAATGGTATTTGAATTTTTTAATTTTGCCACGCCCTTAAAATATGGACATTTGGATTTTAAAATGCAGTTAAAAGGGATTTGAGTAACTGAAGGCAGCAAGGGAAAGCTGGCTATACTAAATAGCCATTTCTTTGCCAGCAGATAGATCTCTTCCAAAAAAACCTACCAACTTCCTGCAGAATTCACTGGAGAGAGAAGAAGAGGTATTTTGGGTGTGTGTGTGGTTTTTTTTTTAAAAACAACAACAACAGACTAGTCTCTTGGGAGCTACCGATTTGCGAAATCCCTGGCATTTATCCACTTCTCATCTGGGATAAACTTACCTCGACCTGTGTGAGGTGCTATTTATAAGGGTTCTTTCTCTAAACATAGTTTAGCAGGCCCTCCCTTCCTCTTCACCATCTGCACACAGCAACCCTACTGGGCCCTGTCCCATCTCCTTCCTGCTCCAGGGAAAACACCGACCAGGAGTCAGGAGACCGGCTGTGACAGAAAAGTCACCATCAGGCGTCGACTGACCTTCTGGGTCTGAGCCTGCTCATCTCACCACAGCAGGGGGATAATAAGACCTGCCTAAAACTAGTAACAAGTAATGTTTCTGCACTGAACTCCTCCTCTGTGCCAGGCACTGTTTAAGTGTTTTACTAGTCCATTGCCACCCCCAACCACCGGATGGGATAGATACTGTCATTATCCAGGTTTTACTTATTTAACTTGCCCAAGCTCATGTGGCTGTAAAGTGCCAGAGCCAGGCTTACACCCAGGCCCTCTGGCTCAGCGTTCAGGCTTTTAATCACTGCATTAACATAGCCGAGAGGAATATTATGAAGCTCCCATCAAATAAATGCTGGCTATTTGTGTGAGTGCGAGTGTGCTATCATTAACATTAGGCAACACTTTGAAGAGCACACGCTACTCATTTTAGGGAGATGCCTCTAGGGCAGGGGTGGGGGGCATCCAGGCCACGATAGGACCCATGAAATCATTTGGTCTGGCCCTGGCAAGGCCTTAGGGCTGAGTTAATTAAATGTTTGACCAAATATAGCAGGCTAATTTTTAAGTTGCTAATTTTGTATGGGAAATCCTATCTAATAAAAGAGTAATATGCAAATTAAACATCACTTCGCTATAAAGATGGCGGCGCCCACAGCCAATAAGGAGGGAATATGCAAATTGACGTGACAAGGTGAGAGGTGGAAGGCGGCTCCGGGCCGGAGTGAAGGTGGTGCCTGCAGCCAGGGGAAGGAAGGCCTATTCTTGCATGAATCTTCGTGCATTGGGCCTCTAGTGGTGTTATAAATATCCAAATGGCCCTTGGCAGAAAGAAGGTTCCCCCGCCCTGCTCTAGGGGCATACTCAAGGTCTCCCCACCCCACCCCCCAGCTTCACCTTCTGTTCCGAGAACTTGTGCTGATAGTGTTGCCAATACGTCATGTAGACACAGTTGGCCTCTGCTGATTGACTGTCTTCCTCTCAAACAGGAGTAATTCAGGACTCCTAGCCACGGGGCGGGGCTCAGGGGCAGCGAATTCAGGGCCTGCTAGGAAAACCCAGGGAGGAGCCAGGCAGCAGCCCCGGGCTGTTTTCTTAGCTGAAGTTCACCCAGAGAAGTCAGGGCCATTTCTGTCAGGTGACAGCAGTGGAACCAAGCCTCTCTCCTGTGGTGTGACCCATCGGAGCAGAAAGGCCCGGGGCACCCGACTGCCATACAGAGGTCCTCTTTCAAGAGCGGCTCCTCACCATTTCCTTTCGGGAAGGCTGGTGCCAGAAAGCTGTCCCATCTACTTAGTATGGTCTCTCGGTATCGGGAATCTCTGATACACAAGAAACAGTATTTCTTTAAATTCAACTAAACTCCTTCTCCTCTCTCCCTAAATGACCTTCCTGCTTTTCCTGTTTCAGTCACGACACTCAACCTTGGCCAGGAACGTGGGAGTCATCCTCGGCCCTCGCCTCTCTTCCATGCTTCACATCTAATCTGGTACCGGTTCTACTTTACTTTTTTTTTCAATCCGTTTCTCACTGCTTCTACTGTTGCCCTTAGACCTGTGCCGTCACTCCCTGGACAGCTGTGACACCCTCCCTACCGCCCTCTCTTCCTCCTCACACAGCTGCTGCAATGCAGATCTCCCTGCTGATAAACGGTGTGTGTGCATGCGTGTGTGTGTGTGTGTCCCCGTGTCCTCACACAGCTGCTGCAATGCAGATCTCCCTGCTGATAAACGGTGTGTGTGCGCGTGTGTGTGTGTGTGTCCCCGTGTCCTCACACAGCTGCTGCAATGCAGATCTCCCTGCTGATAAACGGTGTGTGTGTGTGTGTGTGTGTGTGTGTGTGTGTCTCTGTCTGTCCCCGTGTCCTCACACAGCTGCTGCAATGCAGATCTCCCTGCTGATAAACCTGGGGGGGAGGGGCGGTGACTCGTGATGCTGGCCAAGATGGCATAACCCCCTGAAGCCTCTCTCCCTGCTTACTGCAGCCAACGTCCTAGGCTCAGAAGAGGGCTCAGTGAAGTGAACTATGGCAGTGACCCGGAGGGCAGCCAGCCTCGAAGTATATCCACAATGGGGGGTGAGTTTATGTGCAAGCTCTGACCTGAGAATAGTCCCCAGGCAGACCTACACAGACAGTGTGGTGGCAAAAACTCCAGGAAAAGCCCTGCCTTTAAAAACAAAGGACGAGAAACAGGGGCTGTTGTGAGCGCAAGAGTGGGGGGATTTCCTGTTTCAAAATCCCTTCTCTCTTTTTTTCCTCGCCCTGCCCCCACCACAGGTGACTCCACGTAAACAGAGCTGCATGCACTGTGCAGGGGAGGCTCCTGCATTTAAACTCCAAGAGAAAACCCTTCTCTCTGTCAGAGCAACTGGGAAAAGGACCTGTGGTCCAAAGAGCATGAGGGGAATCCTCACTACCTTTTCTTCCTCTTTTGTTGAGAGCGGTCCCAGCAGTGCAGAATGGTACAGCGCTCAGGTTGCTATACTTGTTGCTAGAACTTATCTTTCTATATAACCATGAGAATGTGTCTTTCTGGCCAGATGCCCAGGAAAATGGGCTGCTGGGAGCCAGAGAGTGGGGTGGGGGGGTGGGGGCACTGAATGGTAGAGAGCTGGAAAAGATCCCCTATTCTGTGCAGAACTGACCTAAGTCCTAGGCTCACCCTTAAGCTGCACGTGTGTGGGACAGACCCACAGAGGCACTGCAACGACTCTGAGAATGGAACGCGATAGAAATAACTGCCCAAGTCCCAGGCTAAGCCCTGAACGGTTCAAGTGTGGGACACAGCCAAGTCTCTGAACCACCACCCAGAGGTGGGCTACAACTTGTAGTCAACATTTTCCAGGAGATTTTAACAGAACCCAGAGTCCCACAGCATAATACTCAAAATGTTCAGAATGCAATACAAAATCACCCAAGATAAAAAGAACCAATGAAATGTGAGCAATTCAGGGAGAGATCATCAACAGGCACTAACACCAAGAATAACCCCAATGTTGGGATTATTACCAAAGCCTTTAAATACTTTTTATAACGATGCTCCATGATAAAAGCAAGCACCCATGAAAAGGTAGAAGTTCTCAGTTTCTTGTTGTGTCTATTTCTTTGCTAACTGAATAGAAATTTTAGTATTGAAAACTATATTTGAAATTAAAAAAAGAAATCACTCGCAGAATGGAGACAGGCAAGTCAGTGAATTTGAAGATAGACTAATAGAAATTATCCAACCAGAAGAAGTGACAAAAAAACAGATTGAACAACAACAACAACAAACCCGGAGCTTCAGGGACTTGTGGGACAATATTAGAAGGTCTAACATTTGTGTCATGTCACCGGAATCCCAAAAAGAGAAGAGGAAGATCAGCGCACAAAACATATTTGAAGACATAACGGCTGCAAACGTCCTACATTTGGTGAAAGACGTACATTTATGTAATCAAGAAGCTCAGCAACCCCGAATAGCTGCAGCGATCCTGAGAAAGAACAAAGTAGGTGGGATCTCAATGCCAGATATCAAGCTGTATTACAAAGCCACTGTTCTCAAAACTGCCTGGTACTGGCACAAGAACAGACATATAGATCAGTGGAATAGAATAGAGAGTCCAGAAATTAGCCCGAACCAATATGCTCAATTAATTTTTGACAAAGGAGGCATGAACATACAATGGAGCCAAGATAGTCTCTTCAATAAATGGTGTTGGGAAAATTGGACAGACATATGCAAGAAAATGAAACTAGACCACCAACTTACACCATACACAAGAATAAACTCAAAATGGATAAAGGACTTAAATGTACGACAGGAAACCATAAAAATTCTAGAAGAATACAAAGGCAACAAAATCTCAGACATATGCCAAAACAATTTCTTCACTGATACAGCTCCTAGGGCAGTTGAAACTAAAGAGAAAATGAACAAATGGGACTACATCAAAATAAAAAGCTTCTGCACAGCAAAAGAAACCATCAACAAAACAACAAGAAAACCCACCTCGTGGGAAAACATATTTGCCAACGTCATATCTGATAAGGGCTTAATCTCCAAAATTTATAGGGAACTCATACAACTTAACAAAAAGAAGATAAACAATCCAATCAAAAAATGGGCAAAGGATCTAAATAGACACCTTTCAAAAGAGGACATTCAGAAAGCCAAGAGACATATGAAAACATGCTCAAAGTCACTAATCATCCGAGAGATGCAAATCAAAACAACAATGAGATACCATCTCACACCTGTCAGAATGGCCATCATCAACAATTCAACAAACGACAAGTGCTGGAGAGGATGTGGAGAAAAAGGAACACTTGTGCACTGCTGGTGGGAATGCAGACTGGTGCAGCCACTATGGAAGGCAGTATGGAGGTTCCTCAAAAAATTGGAAATGGAACTCCCATTTGACCCTGTGACCCCACTTCTAGGAATATATACCAAGAAACCAGAAACACCAATCAGAAAGGATATATGCACCCAGCTGTTCATAGCAGCACAATTCACCATAGCTAAGATCTGGAAACAGCCTAAGTGCCCATCAGTAGATGAATGGATTAGAAAACTGTGGTACATCTACACGATGGAATACTATGCTGCTGTTAAAAAGAAGGAACTCTTACCATTTGCAACAGCATGGATGGAACTGGAGAGCATTATGCTAAGTGAAACAAGCCAGTCAATGAAGGAAAAATACCACATGATCTCATTCTTTCATGGATAATTAAGACCATTACAAACTTTTGAACAATAATAAATACAGTGGCAGAGCTGCCTCAAACCGATTGTCGGACTTCAGTGGTAAGGCCAGGGAGGGTTGGGGGACAGGAGGGAGGGGAGTAAGAGATCAACCGAAGGACTTGTATGCATCCATATAACCATAACTAATGGACATAAGACACTGGGGGGTAAGGGAGGGCAGGGGCTTGTCAAGGGTGGGGGGGAAAAAAGGACACATATGTAATACCCTTTGTAATGCTTTAAGCAATAAAAAAAAAAACAAAAACAAAAAACAATTGTATCTAAAAATCAAACGAATAAAAAATCTGATGAACAGAAAAAAAAAAAAAACAAATAAAAGAAATTCGTCTAACAACAAAAACAAAAAAAAAAAAAAAAGAAGCTCAGCAAACCCAAACAGGATAAACCAAAAAAAAGTCAGGCCCACCCACATCATAATCAAACTTTTAAAGTAGCCAGAGAAAAACAACACATTGCGTATGAGAGGAACGAGTATTTACATGGCGGCATTTCTCACCAGAGACCGTGGAAACAAGAAAGTGCAGCAACAATTCTAAAATGCTAAAGAAAAGGAACAGGCAGCCCAGAATCCCTGTGAAAATATCTATCCTTCAGGAGCGACAGCGAAATTCTTAGATGAAGAAAAACTGAAAGAATGTGTCACCAGCAGACCTATTCTAAAGAAATGCTAGGGGACGTTTTTCAGGCTGAAAGGAAGACAGAGCAGAGGGAAGCTTGGGACTTCAAGACTGAAGGAGGAGGAACGCAAAGGGCAGCTGAGAACCATCTGGGTCACTAATGATCTCTTGGGGAAAGCCAATTCCAGGGAACAACAGATTCTTTTTGCCTTTTAAAATTTTCCACTAAGTCTCTAAGCCAAAGCCTTTTGCCCTCAGAATCGAGAATCACGGGCTCTGCTCAAGCAGATTTTTGCCAATAGATATGGCGGGGTTTAGCTACGGAGTTGGTATCAAACTGTCTTTAGTTTTTATGTATGTCAGAAGTTCAGACAATGAAAGTGTTTCATATTTTAAGTAACACTTATATTTACTTGGAATATTATAATTCATCATCTCGGCTGGATATATAAATAGAAAATATATTAAAATGGAATTAATTTAAAATGCCAATTTCAATTTAACAAATATTAATAAATCAGGACTCTAGTTTCCACTGACTTTTGGTGAGTTTCATGCCTCGATATGCACCTTAGGGTATTAATAACTTTGGAATATTGGGCAACAAATTTCTACTTTGCAAAAGTTGGTGAAAGGCTACCCTCTGCCTCAGGACAGTCTTGGGGAGTGAATACTGACCATGTGTCACTTTTGAAAATCATTGTTAGAAAGCTTGTACATCAGGAGAACTGCACTTTCAACTTTATGCTGAACGTTTTAATAGACGCCTTCAACTTCATGTCACATTCACGTATTTTCTCTTTACAAGTCAGATATGCAAATGTAAGTACCACTCACAAAAATTCTATTACACATTCATAAACTTGTAGTTCATCAAAACAAACAAAAAACTCTCAAAGGTTTCTCCATTGCTGAAGGCAGAAATCGAACCCTTCAGCATTTCACACCAAAGCCCCTGGTGATCATGAGGTGGCTCCAGTGGATCCTCCCAGCCTCATCTCCTGCTGTATGTGGCCCTCCTTTATTTTCTAAATTTGGTCATTTCTAATTTAGTCACTTTGTTGTTGTTTTTTATATGTTTTTATTGATTTCAGAGAGTAAAAGAGAGGGAGAGATAGAAACATCGATGATGAGAATCATTGATCAGCTGCTTCCTGCATGCCCCCTGATGATTCAGCCCAAAACCTGTGCATGTGCCCTGAGAATTGAACCATGACCCCACTGGTTCATAGAATGATGCTCATCCACTGAGCCTCACCAGGTGGGCTAGTCACTTTGTTTTATATTCCAAAATACCAAGCTACCAGAAGTTCCTTTCTTCAAGACACACACTCCTTATGTTTTTCCACACCTCTAGGTCTTTTCCCACTCCATCTCCTTTGTCTTGAATGCCCCCATCTCCTCTTGTCTGACTCATTCCGATTACTTCAGTATAAAATGTGACAATCCAGTTTTGTGAAAATAAATACAGCGGTATGTAAAAAAAAAGCTCACACCTAGAATATAGGAAGTACTCAATAAATGGCATCTAATGTTATTCCCCATGAGGAATAATCCTCTTCCTTCATATACTCAGTCCAAAAATACTTTGTGCCACATAATCCTCAGAATGAGAGGGTGATAATAAAGTGATGACAAAGAGGTTAAAAATAAAATTGAGATGTGGAGGGCAAAGCAATGAATAATATGCCACACTGCTGTTGTAAAGCAGGGTATATCTACATGAAAAAAATAAGAAAAGTAAAATGTTCCATTATTTAAAGATGTCATGGCAGCTTGATACCTGTCATAGGGTTTATGTAGCTCCCTCTGGTATAAACATAGAACAGAGCAAGGTGTGTTCCCACGCTCAGAGGACCCATTCAATCGGGCGCTCAGCAGCACGGAGATAGGGGATATTGAGGTGCGCTATGAAGCAGATGTTTAAAGGGGGAAAACCTTTGGGCTGGGAGAGAGTGTGTTACCACAGTGGCTGCATCAGCAAGTCAGCCCCTGGCGCTGTGAGCCCCCTGAGCTGGGAGGAGGGAGAATACCACTGAAGGAGGTGCTTCTTAAACCCCCTAAAGACTTCCTGCCCCATAACTTCCTGCTCCCAGGGGTCTGCATCCTGTGGTCTCATTCCAATACATAAACACGAGGGCTTAGGACACATATTCTAAAATAAGTGAATGGAATCACACGAGAAAGTTTCTCCTAGAATTGGTACCACTGAACCATTTACATTCCAGACTCAGCAAGAGGCAAGCCTTAACAAAGAGTCCTTTCAGCACGCAGGCCTGAGCCGAGGGCTGTAAGCACAGGGCCAGGCAGCCCTCTGGGCTGCAGGGAAAGTGGAGCGGCAGGAACTTCTCCCCTGCAGGCACAGGCGAGCTTAGATCTCCGTGGCTTGGGGAAGACAGCAGCAGCATGGTCATTTTAAAAACGCTTAGCAATGAACATTTCTGTAAGAGTATCAAATGCTAACAGCTAAATTCCAATGCTGTGCTTTCAAGTTATTCTTCACTGGGGTATGGCAAAGAGAGCTGGGGAATTTAAAGATTAACATTCCCTTTTCCAAAGTGTCTTTTGATGATCCAGTCTCTCCTTAAAATTTCTAGATTTTTCTAGTTTTCCTTTTGCGCATGAATCATGAGTGAAAATTCCACAGGCCTCGCGAACAGTGTTGTGGTCTCTGTGCTGGACTAGGAGGCAGGGGACCTGGGGTCTAGTCCCAGCTATGAGACCTTTAGGAAATAACTAATAGCCACTAACCTTCACTTTTGTCATTTATAAAAGTGAAAATGACAGGGGGGCTGTGAGGAAATTGCTCAAAGTGCCATGCAAGTCCGGAGGCCAATGATGGTTTGGGCGCGACTGGTGATGTGACAGGCCCCTTTCCCTCTTGCCCTAAGGGGCGTTACTGAGTAAACCTGCCGGGACCCTGACTAGCTTTCTGGGGAAAACAAAACACAGGTCCCAATTATTTACCTTCTTTTCATTGACATCCACCTGCTCCTCTTCCTCACTCATCTCTTCTGGCATATGTTTGATTTTGTTCAGAAGCTCAGCCTTGGGAGCCGACACGCTGTAGTAGGCAGGGCAGTTGACCAACATGCCCACTGCTTCCTTCTCTTCACTCCTGCATCATAAAGAACAAAAAGTAGAGCCATACACAGCACACACCAGAAGCTTCATTTCACCAGGTCTCTCTATTCAGAAATGTGTAAAAAAATCCTGTTCCATTACTTCCTAGAAATTAGGATGAACTAACTAGTAAATACTTACTAATGAGTGGTAACCATGGGCAGAGCTCCTGAATCCAGGCAAACTTGGGATGAAAACCGCCAAAGGCAGTACTGGGAAGGGAGGAGTGGGGATCAGGCCTGCGGACTTGCCGGATGACTCTGGGCAAGTCATTTACCTCTTTGCATGGTTCTCCTTTTGTGATAAATATAAGAAGGATATTAACTCTCCATTTCACAGAAAGACAGTGGGGAGCCAGGACTCAATCGCTGTGGAAGTATTTTAAGGCTATTGCACATATCTCAGATTTTAAGTTACTTCCTACTCTTCCAGGGTTCCCACTATCTTTCTGATGCATACTATAATTGTTATTTGGACATTTGTCAATATTCCTTCTCCCTGAGCCTGACATCCTATATAAGCCCCAGAAATCTGGAGCTTGCTGTTCAATGAATATAAGGTGTGAAATCTACTCACTGATTTCACAGCAGGGGTTTTCAAGGCTGGGGAACAAATGAGGAGTTGAGAAACCTGATACCTAGTGTTCTCTGTTTTACTATAACTAGAGGCCCAGTGCATAAAATTCATGCGGGGGGGGGGGGGGGGAGGGTCCTTCAGCCCGGCCTGCACCCTCTCCAAACTGGGACCCCTCAGGGGATGTCCAACTGCCAGTTTAGGCCCTATCCCTGCCTAAACCGGCAGTTGGACATCCCTCTCACAATCCGAGACTGCTAGCTCCTAACCGCTCGCCTGCCTGCCTGCCTGATGGCCCCAAACTGCCCTCCTCTAACTGCTTGCTCCCCTGCTGACCTGATCGCCCCTAACTGCTTGCTCCCCTGCTGACCTGATCGCCCCTAACTGCCTCTGCCTTGGCCCCCACCATGGTGGCTTTGTCCAGAAAGAAGTCAGACATCCAGAAGATGTCTGGTCGACCCGGTCTAATTAGCATATTACCCTTTTATTAGTATAGATTGAGCTGCCTTTCAGACTTCCCACTGAATAAATGACTCTATGGAAGTAGGTTGGGCTCTCTCAAAGAGGTATTTCAACTATTCAATCCTATAACATTACATAACATCTAGACCATCATTTTACTGTGGAATAAAAAACCCCATAAAAGTCTTTACTAGTTTTCTGCTTGATGGGACTATTCCTCTAAGCAATATAATTACATCTAATTCAGTTAATTGAAAAAATAGGAAAAAGGTTTTTTGATATGTTCCCCTTGCTGCCCAGATATATTCATGACATTACCAATGGGCTTCTCATGCATTTATTTGATAACTAAATTTCACAATAGATATTTGCAGCCTCACCCACAACAGAGCAATGCTCATTCCCACCAGAAGATGGCACATGCCATCCTTTGAAATTCCTCCTGCAACAGCTACATGACCATTTCACTTCTAAACTGACTGAGAACACAGGTTCTCAATAATAATACTAGGAAATGCTAAGGATGTACTTATACATTACACTGATCTATCTGCAGCAAGTGGTCAGCGGACAGATGAAGTGACTAGAAGCCCCTTGTTTTGACCTACCACAACCATTCATGGTGAGCTAACTGGCACACCCACAAACATTCATCTTTGGGTCCCTCCTGATACCCAGTGCATTGTCTTGCATACTGTAGGTGCTCAGTAAATGTTTGCCAAATACATGACCCTAGGTTAGTCAACTTCACCTCAATTCATTTCTGCCAAATCTGAAGAAGGGATGGGCAAGGTGACTAGTGTTCAGGCCTTGTATTAGGAAAGCCTCTGATATCAAAGAGCTCGTAAGTACTACATAACTCTTTCTTTCTCCCCCCTCCCAACAAAATATGGCATTCTTGTAATTTAGTGAGATTATTTGGAAATTTCTAAAATGCACATCCAACTTTAGATGAAATGCTCTGTTTAGTCTGGAAGAACTGTGGAGTTCCAATTTGTCAATTCAGTTTTCATTGGAAACTAAAAAGAAAATAAAACTACTCTAAATCTTTCCCATAGCAGTACTTTAAGGAAATTAAACATGCAAGAAGATATTCAATAACCCAGGAAACATCAAAAGAATGAAACAAAGACTGCTCACGGTCCCTTTGCCCCCTGGGGCTGGGCGCTGGCACAGGTTATGGGGCTGTAACGTGTGTGGCTCAGGGAGCTTCAGGGGCAGAGGCTCAGGGGCTGAACAAAACCACGGGTGTGTCCTAGTCAGACCTTCCTTGATTCTTAGAACACGAGCACTCACCCTAACTCTTCAAAGGTGAATGTCAGTGTGGTATATAAATCGATGTCTCTAGACTCTCAGCCTTTTTACAAAGACCCGTTCAGTTCCGCCTTGCAGGGGGGGTGCTCTACCGTGTTCACCACTTCTATCCCCCGCAGCACTGCCCTCTGTGGGGCTCTCTGTAAGGTGAGTGATGGAGAATGGGAGGGCTTCAATGTCCTCACTTGTAAAATGGAGATCAAACTGGTAGCTATCTCAGAAGGTTCTTGTGAAGATTAAACAAGATGATGTTTATATAAAGAAATGAATGCATTTGACACAAAGAACATGAACAATAAGTATTAAGACTATTATTGTTACTAGAGGCCTGGTGCACAAATTCATGCACAGGTGGGGTCTGGCAGGCCCATCCGATTGGGCTGGCTTGGGGGGAGGGGATGTGGGAGGTTGGCCATCCAGTCCTGCCCCTGATAGGGGTGAGGGGGCCGACTGGGGGCGGGGCCGGCTGGGGGGAGGAACTGCAGGCAGTTGGCCCACCGGCCCCGCCCCCTGGTCAAACTCCCGGTTGAACTCCCAGTCTAGGGGACAATTTTCATATTAGCCTTTTATTATATAGGATTATTTTTTATTGTTGGACAAGTGCCTGGTAACTCAAGGCCAGTCTGTCTCACCTCCTACACCTCAGAGCCATTCCCCGAAAGCTGACAGGGAATGTCACTCTTGGGTCAGGATCGTTGGAAGCAGGACAAGATCAGGTAAGCAGCCCCAGATTTATCACCCGTGGGTGGCGTTCACTTGTAAGTCTGCTTGGGGACATTACCAGGGACCTACCTCTTGCCTTCGTGTCCTGGGCAGCTGACGGCTCTCTGCATGGCCTTCCTCTTGACGCCGTTTTCCTGCAGCAAGTTACCGTCGCGAGGAAACAAACCCTCCATCAGGTCCATGGTGGTCTTCAGCCTGGAGTCGGGGTCCAAAATGTCTGCCAGAGATTTGTCTTGGTGGACAATTTCCTTGGCCAGCACCTCCGTTCTGATGTCTTCTGACGTCTTCTGAGGACCAGGACTGGCATTGTCTTCTAAACCACGAGTCCCACTGAGTGGGTCGTGGACGAGGCCTTGGGTCAGAGCGGGAGGCTGCTTTCCTGGGCCTGGCTGCCAGCCGAGGGGCCCAGCATGCTGGGGCCGGGCGCCCTCGGTGGGGGGCGGGCTGGGCCCGTGGTCCTCGGAACCTCTGACGGAAGTTTGGGGTCTGGAAGCTGGTATCTGATGGCCAACTGACTGGGCTGCCCCAGGCACGGGCCTTTCCTTGGCAACTGTCCTGTTGGCAGATTTGCTGGAGCTACTGGATATTAAAAGAAAAAGAGAGGGAGGTGGTGAGAAACAGTCAATAGGAAGGTGAGGATGAGGGTGAAAGAGCTGTCACCACTGGGCTGGTGGGAGTGGGGCGAGGCGGTCACATTTCCGAGCATCCTAAGGGCCTTCAACTGATTGCTCATGGGGAGGTCGTGTGACTTTTTAAGGGGGATGAATCGAGTAGGAATTCATATTCCAGAACTTTCTGAAGGGCCCAGGTGGACAGAGGGAAGGGGTAAATCACTCTGGTATTGAGAGTGATAGCAGGCAATGTGGTGGGTGGGTGTTTAATACCGTGTTGTGAAAGATCACTTGTCCTAAGGAGTGTGTGTTGGGAAATGCTTCTTCCTCATTCTTCTGGCTTCCAAGAGCAGGTTTTCCTAAGCGTTACTGACCTTCAGCCTTACACTCGATTCCTTCCTAGTGTCTTTGGAAAGAGATGCTAACCATAGCTGGACCATTCATAGTCCAGCTCTTCTGTTTAAGAGCAAGGCTGCCTCTGGGCATGCTCCTGCGTTCTCTCTCGCTCTCCCTCCATCTATTCAGGGTGTCCCCCCAAAATGTATACATACTTAAACAGCTGATAGCTCACTTTTGAAAATGAAATGTATTTTAATAAATACTGCCTTTATAATTATTCAAAATGTGTATATACATTTGTTTGGACACCCTATATATAAAATAGACACACGTGTGTATGTGTGGATGGCTGGCATAGCCTGTGAAGAGGCAGGTAAACCTATTTAATCTGGGGGCTCAGTGTCCAGATGGAAGCCATTTCTCCGTATCAGCTCTCTCAGTAATGCGAGTGATATTTTCGTCTGCTGTATGCCTTCCTCTTCTCTCTCATTCCTTAACACTTGGGTTGCGGGTGAATTTCCCGCCAAAATATAAGATGGCGCGACCCATAGAAGCGAACTATGCCTCCTGGGTGAGGGCTTTCGTTTTCACTGCTCTCACTCCTTGCTGCCCAATGACTGCTCGTACAACCACCACCCAAGGTAAACAAGAGAATCAACCTGCCAGCTTCTATAAAAACCCTCCACACCAGGGCTCTCCTGTGGCCAAAAGCAGGAGGGTCTAGGAGGCCTGGAGTGTGAAAACCTCTTCCTAGTGAGGGAAACCCTCTCCTCCTTAGCTAAGGGCCTGCCCTACCCCATCTGCCCACTCACCTCGCAGGGGGCTCCATGCCATCCTCGCTGTCCAGCTGTGCCTCACACAGAGCTTGGGGAGGAGGGGGAGGAAAGTCTTCCCAGCTGTTCACCAGGATTTCCTGGCTCGGTGGAGGGGGTGGGGGTGGGGGTAGGGGGAGAGCTTCGAAGGTGGGGTGGGAAGTGGCATTGGGGTGCAAGTCCTTCACAAACACTTCGTCATCGAAGTCCTCCCGAGGCAGTGGGGAGGCCTGCAGGACGGACTCCGATATTCGGAGGGAGATCCTCCCTGGAGTGCTCGGGACCCCAAGAGGCATGTCTGGGTTGGAAGTGCTGCTTGAACTTGGGAGGTTCTGCTGCTTTTTGTAGTGCTTCAGGCTTGCTGACTCGGGCGAGCAAGATTCCTCGGGGAGGCTGTTCTCTCGGACGGTGTGGGCCCACTTCACGCGAGGTGGGGGAGGCTGCTTCCTCTTCCCCTCTTCTGCCCCGCGCTCCGGGCTGTGGGGCTCCTGGCCTCTAGGACGGGGAGGCTGGGCCAGGCTGTGGCCGTTGCTTCTGTGAGTCACTGCGGGGGTGTAGGGCGGAAGAGGCTGCTGGCCCGTCTGACCGTCCCTCCCAGTCGGCTGATCACCGGCAGCCTGTGGACAGTAGCTGGAGGGGGCAGGGGAAGGCAGAGCGGAGCTGAGTGGGGTCAGTGGTCCTGCCCTGGTGTCTGTGAGATGCCCTTGCAGCCCTGTGGGTAGTGGCCGGGGGCAGGGCATCCTGCTGGCCTGCCTCTGATGGTCCAGCTGTCTCGGACAGTCGCTGGGAATGGAGGCACCAACTGCTTTGCAGCCTGAACCACCCCATCGAGGGCTGGGCTGGTGTTTGAGCACTAGCATCTCTTCTTCGCCTCTTTCTGGACAACCGAGTGACCTGGAGCAGGACACAAGCACAAGCATGACGGCTCTGAAGGAGCAAACCCTGAGCCGTTTCTCTGCACAGACGGGCAAAGCACTGCCAGGGAAGCTGCATGCTCTCTCCCTCCCCCACCAGCTGCTCATGCAAAGAACCGAGTTTAAATAAAATGCCAGACAGGCATGACCTCCTACAGGGAAATGTCGCATGGCATTTGCTTGAATTCGCCTTTTCTCGCTGCCCCCACCTCCCACCCTCACCACCCACAAAAGGTGGCTTTGAGGACAGGCTTCAGGTTATAAAAGGAAAGAAACAAGTGGGTACATCTCTTCAGTTGCTTTGAGGCCGACTCTGGAGCCAGCCCCGGCCTCGGGGGACGAGAATGCTGCCTCATTCTCTCCCACTGCCGTCCCGTGGGGGAGGTCTGTTCGGAAAGCATCTGCGGGGGCTGCTGAATTTGAAGGTTTTATTTACAACTGTCTGGTAGTCTCTTAGTGTTTTCATTTCTTAAAATGGAATGTAAAAGGAAGGGGAGGGGTCCCCACCTAAGGAGCTAGGAAGCAGTTACCTTGGGAGAAAGACTGACAAAATTGGACAGACAGGGTGCATGGTGAGTTAAACAAATATCCCCTAGCCAGGCTCCAAGGAAACCCCAGCGCCTTCCGATACCTTTGTTATTGTGTTCTACAGGACAAAAAGGAGGACAAAACAAAGAAAACAGCAGTGTGCAGCACTGCCCGCCGCCGGCCATGATGTGAGGAGAAAAGGCATCTCCAGCAAACCACCATCTGTAAGTTCCTGACTAGCATGCCAGTGAATCTGGAGAGCAGATGGCCCTTCTCATGGTGCAGACCCGAGTCCTCAGGGAGCACGGCTCAGCCCCAAGTCAGAGGCCGGCACAGGCCTGCCACGAAATTGTCTGAGTGCTTGCGGCAGGGGGAATGCAGCTTACTGAAGGGAAAGACCGCAGAGACCAAACTAGCCCCTCCTGTGCCCTGATTTCTCTTTTGTATAAATGCAGATAGTTGAATGAGGGGCCCATCTCTCTTTCTCTCTCCCTCCCTCCTTCTCACTCACTCTCAGATGCAACCTCTTCCTTTCCATCACAGATCCTTTTCATTTAGAGGTGGTTTTATTTGTTTGTTTTTACCAGGACGCTCTCACTATCTAGGATCGGCTGCTCGGTACTTGCCGGGTATACTTCTCGTATACAAATGGGTATATGAGAAGCCCAGAGGCAGGAGGCCCGCTAGGCGTGCCCTGCACTGCCTGTCTCATTCATGTTGGCATCCTTGGCACACAGTACCCTGTTAGTAAATGTCTGATGAACAATGTCTCTTCTACCCAACTGCTCTTTAAACTGGACAATATAAACTATTTTTAAACTTAGCATCCTCCAATAGGACATGGCGTCCACTGGAATCTGATGCTCTATGACTAATTCGGGTACCTTCATCTTCCTTCCTCTGTATCTGGAGGCTTTTCAGGGAAGACACCACTAAATCATACAATAAAAGAGGATAGCCCCTATCCTTTAAGATCCAGCCCAGGAAACCTGGATATAATGTTTTTAGTTTGTTTAATCTTTGAAGGTATTATTTGAGTTAAATGCTCGCTTAATTTGGTTGATAATGCCTCTTCTTGGTGACTGTTTTGTATTTTTTCAAGAACAAAAGATAGGATAAGAAAGGTTTCATTTGAGTCTCTTTGATAATAGAGTATGCAAGGCAAGCACCTGTTGATCTGTATCCAGGAATCCTAATATTCAAGAACGGAGTTTGAGAACATTAGTCTCATTTTCCCCCTCCTTCATAGCATTCTTTTTATGTGGTGAAAAACACGTAACATAAATTTTACTACTTGAAACATTCACGTCGTTGCAAAACAGATCTCCAGAACTTCATCTTGCAGATCTGAAACTCAGTACCTTATATGCAACAGCTCCTCTTCCCCACTCCGCCAGGCCTGTCAACCACCTTTCTACTTTCTGTTTCTATAAATTTGACTCCTTTAGATACCTCACGTAGGTGGAATCATCGAGCATGTCTTTTTGTGACGGGCTTATTTCATTTAGCATGATATCCTCAACGTTCATCCATGTCATAGCATTTCCTTCCTTTTTAAAACTGAATAATATTCCACTGTATGAACAGACCACATTTAGTTTAGCTATTCTACTGATGGACATTTGGATTGTTTGCTATTGTGAATAATGCTGCTGTAATCATAGGTATGAAAATATCTCTTCAAAACACTGCTTTCAACTCTTTGGATAAACACTAAGAAGTTGGATTGCTGGGTCATATGGTAGATCTATTTTAATTTTTTTGAGGAGTCTTCATATTGTTTTTCATAGCAGTTGCAGCATTTTGCAGTTCCAATTTCTCCACATCCTCACCAACACTTTTTTCTTTCAATAATAGTTATCTTAATAATCCTAATGGGTGTGAGATGGTATCTCAATGGGGTTTTGATTTGTATTTCTCTAATAATTAGTGATGTAGAATAGCCTATATAATAAAGAATATGCAAATTGACCATCACTCCAACACACAAGATGGCCGCCCCCATGTGGACAAGAGATGGCCTGCAGGGGAGGGCAGTTTTGGGCAATCAGGCCAGCAGGGGAGGGCAGTTAGGGGAGGACCAGGCCTGCAGGGGAGGACAGTTGGGGGGGACCCAGGCCTGCCGGGG
Organism: Myotis lucifugus; assembly: GCF_000147115.1. Classification (NCBI taxonomy): domain Eukaryota; kingdom Metazoa; phylum Chordata; class Mammalia; order Chiroptera; family Vespertilionidae; genus Myotis; species Myotis lucifugus. The sequence continues at coordinate 27,750 of NW_005871904.1, forward strand.
AGGGCAGTTGGGGGGGGGACCCAGGCCTGCAGGGGAGGGCAGTTGGGGGGGGACCCAGGCCTGCAGGGGAGGGCAGTTGGGAAGGACCAGGGCTGAAAGGGAGAGCAGTTGTGGGCAATCAGGACTGCAGGGGAGGGCAGTTAGGGGGGGACCAGTTAGGGGCGACCCAGGCCTGCAGGGGAGGGCAGTTGGGGGTGACCAGGCCTGCAGGGGAGGGCAGTTGGGGGCAACCAGGTCTGCAGGGGAGGGCAGTTAGGGGTGACCAGGCCTGCAGGGAAGGACAGTTGGGGGCGACCATGCTGGCAAGGGAGAGCAGTTAGGGGTGACTGGGTCAGCAGGGGAGGGCAGCTGGGGGTGACCAGGACTGCAGGGGAGGGCAGTTGGGGGCGACCAGGCCTGCCGAGGAGGGCAGTTAGGGGCAATCGGGCTGGCAGGGGAGCAGTTAGGTGTTGATCAGGCTGGTAGGGGAGTGGTTAGCAGGTGATCAGGCTGGCAGGCAGAAGCAGTTACGGGCAATCAGGCAGGCAGGCAGGCAGGTGAGTGGTTGGGAGCCAGCAGTCCTGGATTGTGAGAGGGATGTCCGACTGCAGTTGGACATCCCTCGAGGGGTTCCCTGATTGGAGAGGGTGCAGGCTGGGCTGAGGGACACACACCCCCGTGCACAAATTTCGTGCACTAAGCCTCTCGTCTTTTTATATGCTTGTTGGCCACCTGACTATCATCTTTGGAGAAATGTCTATTCCAGTCCTTTTTGTTTTTTTTTCCAAAAGCTTTTTAAAATATGTTTTTTATTCATTTCAGAGTGAGGAAGGGAGAGGAAGAGAGAGATAGAAACATCAACAATGAAGGAGAATCACTGATCAGCTGCTTTCTGCATGCCCCACACTGGGGATCAAGCCTGCAACCTGTGCATGTGCCCTAACCAGGAACTGAACTGTGACCTCCTGGTTCATGGGTCAAAGCTCAAACGCTGAGCCACACAGGCCGGGCTATTCAAGCCTTGTTTATGAATGAGCTATTTGATTTATTATTTTTTAAAATATTTTTATCGATTTTAGAGAGGAAGAATGAGGGAGAGAGAGAAAGAAACATCAATGATGAGAGAGAATCATTGATTGGCTGCCTCCTGCACGCCCCCCACTGGGGATTGAGCCCGCAACCCAGGCACGTGCCCTTAACTGGAATCGAACCTGGGACCCTTCAGTCCGCAGGCCGACGCTCTATCCACCCTGAGCTAAACCAGGTAGGGCAGCTATTTGATTTCTTAATGGTTGAGTTTAGTCTCACCTTTGACTTCAGACCAGTTCTCTCTTGGCAGTGCTCTAGTTCACTGAGTTTTCCTTTGTCTCTAGTGTTTAATTAATGCACCCAAACTAAACATAGTCCTCGGCCTCACCTGGAATACTTATTCACTTTAGGCCCAGCCACAGGAGCAAGAGCAGAGAACTGTGGAAGGCTGCTCTTGGCACTGGAGGTGGGAACTTAACATCACTTCCTGACCACGCTGGCTGCTCCTAAGTGACAGTTTTAGGGTGACTTATTGAGAAGGTGAATAAAGAAAAAGAGGGAAACAATGACTGCATGGATTATAATAAAAATTAGGGTACTGGCTTGAAAAACATGGCAGGTAGTAGGGAGGGTTTAAATGCACCATCATTAGTAAGTAGGTTATAGTAGCTAGCTCTATGATGCCGCACTAAAACTACATATACACAGGCATATGGTTCAGGGGAAACTCTTTGGAATTTTCTACTTATTTAGCTCCATGTGACTAGTTAAAAAATTCAAATTCTAAATAACTGCCCATTATATTTTTCTACCTGGGAAAAATGATTTTGATGATAAACATTTTTTAAATTTAATTTTTAATTTGTTTATTGATTTCAGAGAGGAAGGGAGAGGGATAAAAAGAGAAACATCAATGATGAGAGAGAACCATTAATCGGCTGCCTCTCACATATCCCTTACTGGGAATCGAGCCTGCAACCCAGGCATGTGCCCTTGACCAGAATCGAACCCACGACCCTTCAGTCCACAGGCCGACACTTTATCCGCTGAGCCAAACCAGCTAGGGCTGATGATAAATTTTTAAAATGACTTTTTCTGTTATATTATACTAGAGGCCCAGTGCACGAAATTTGTGCACAGGTAGAGTCCCTAGTGGCTGCCGGCTGCTGGCCGCGGCCTCCCTTCCCCCGGTGGGACCAGCTTGGGGGAGGGGCCGCAGGTGGTTGGCTGGCCGGCCTCACCCCCTGGTCGAACTCCCGGTCAAGGGAACAATTAGCATATTAGGCTTTTATTATATAGGATCCTTTAGTGCTGAAACATTATGATTTAGGAGCGTTATTTTTTACTTCAGGTGCTTCCTGTGCGTTTGCCTCCCTATGTGAAGCCATGAGTGAAATGCTCGATCCTCTCTGAGCACTTTAGTCACCAGGCCGGCCCTTTGCACACAGAACTGGAAAAGATCAGCCACATGAGAGAGGCCCCACATGAGAGCACAGGTGAGCATGAGAAGAGCATATCCACGAACTACTCTGATGCGAAGCTTATTAGAAGCCAAACGTTGCCTTACCAGCACACATTCAGAATCTACTTTGAACAAGTGTCATTTTTAGAGAAAGTCATCTACAAATAAAAAAGTTCCTTACAGCCTAGACAAATGGAGAAGGCAGCACAGGACACAATGAAACATCGCAATATCACATTTCAATTTCTTATTCAGAGGCATAGAAACGTTGAACTCTAGCAGCATTCATAGGCAGAGGGCATCACACATACCTGGGTCCAGGGCCAGCCAAGTAACATGGATCCTTCACCAGACCAGCGCCATTGTTTCCCCCCAAAAGCACATCCTGAAACACAAGAAAGGCACAGCATTACTACCGACAAATTTACTTGAGGGGGTGGAGGCAGGAAGGAGCACGAATAGTCACTGGAGGCCTGCTGTTTGTTGTCAGGCACCATGGTGGCACTCTCCCATACCGCCCGTTTCTCCTCGAAGCCCCGGGAAGGACTGTGAGTCCCACCCGCCGGTGAGAAAGCGGCCCAAAGAGGTTATAACTTCCCCAAGGTCTCAGCGGCAGAGCTAGGATTTCAACCTCAGTCTGTCTCACCAAATGCTTCTCTTCACAAGGGCACTTTCTAAGCAAGAGAAGGCTGATAATTATCTCTAGGGTTCAAAACAACTGCTATCCTTGAAATGACAAGAATTAATTCAAAGGGCCAACCTTCTGAAACAGCAATAGGAAGTAACGGGAGATGACAGGATAGTTCATGACATTTAGCAAAAACCTCCGATGTTCTGACTTATAATTCCAGAAGATATGAATCTGACGTGTAATCAAGCTGAAATAGGTTCTCTCTGGGTTTGAAAATGTTTTACCCACATGTAATATCAATATCTTTGGGCCTTTTCAGGTAGTCATTACTTGTTTCTTTTTGTTTTTAATAAGGGTATTATTGGTTTCCTGAAAGGATCCTAGGTCAGTTTTTGATAAAGTTTTGCCCAGGTGAATAAGTCCCTGATGAAGACAATGTTGCTATTGATGATAAAACATTTAGCTCTCAATTATTTATGCTACTAGGAGACAGGTAGAAAACAAGGAATTAAATCCACACATTATTTCTACATTTAATTTCAACAATTATTTCATCACTTAATCTGTCCACAGAGCTCATTGCTTTCCACCCTGCTTTTCTTCCCCTCTCCCCACCCCCAGGCAGTGGTGCAGGTACTAATGAGCAATAAAAGAGCCCAAGGTAGAAGGCACAAAGAAACCAACACTCAAAGATTATTGGTAACTGCAGCTAACCCTTATTGGGCATTTACTTTGTGCCAGACACTGCTAAATTCCTTACAGTCCTCAAATTATGAGCCTAGAGTTGTGTTAGGTACATGACATTTCTTCTGTAATTTAATCTAAAACAATGGGGAGAGGAGAGGTAATTGCAGCTCAGAAAGGTTAAGTAGTTTACCCACCCACACAGTTAAGTTGGTAGAGGAGCCAGGATTCAAACCATGATCGCTTCGAAACACAGGGCCTTTCTTGGTAATTTTAGCCAGCTGAGTGGCAGCTGAGGTGGGTGCAATCAGACATCAGTGCTTCGAGAGAAAGGAATTCCACATGTCTCCGATTTGCTCAATGACCACTTTAGGGAATGGGAATTCCTGCTCTCCAGGAAACCTTGTGGCCCTTTTAAAGTCCTTCCCTGCTGCACCTTCTCTGTTGACATGAATGTGAAGCTTTGCCAATAATTAATTGGGGAAGCCTCTAGGTCCTCTTTAAGCTCCTAACCCAGTATAACTTTTAAATATAGTTTCCCATCTGTCATTGCCTTTGAATTACAGTATGAGCTTAAGTTGATATTTATGTTAGTGTGGGTAAAATAAAGGAAGTTAGACTCAGGAATAGGCTGTAGAGAGAACTCTCTAAATCTCTTCTCAACAAAACTTGGTTGGAGCATTGTCATGCACACCAAAAAGGTTCCGGGTTGATCCCTGGTTGGGTGCATAGAGGAGGGTGTAACCCGTCTGTCTGTCTGTCTCTCTCTCTCTCTCTTCCTCTCTCTAGAGAGCAATAAAAACATATCCTCAGCCCAACTGGCGTGGCTCAGTGTTTGAGCGTCGACCTATGAACCAGGAGGTCATGGTTCGATTCCCAGTCAAGGTACATGCCCAGGTTGCAGGCTGGATCCCCAGTGGGGGGCATGCAGGAGGCAGGCTATCAATGATTCTTATCACTGATGTTTCTATCTCTCTCTTCTTTTCCCTTCCTCTCTGAAATAAATACACACACACACACACACACACACAACAACAACAACAACAACAACAATAAACATCCTTGGGTGGGGAATAAAAAAAAACAAAACCATTTGGACAGAAGGAAAATGCCTTCCCAATCCAGTAAAAGCCAGAGGAGGGTAAATTTCTGTTGTATTTACTTGTTTTGATTAGGCATATGTTCACTGTTAAAGAAGACTTGATTTGCTACAAACCGGTAAGAAGTGTACAGTACATATAGGGCAATTTAGAGAAAAGCAGGGACTATGGAAGAAATACTTATGTTTGTTTTTAATTATTCCTGATTTCTGATGACTGACTTACTGGTTTTTTATTCTTCATTAGGCATAGCATACTTAAAACTATAGACCTAAAGCCTGTTGAATGCAAATCCTCACTCTTGCTTTGGGTTGAGTTAGAAATCCTAATACCTCTGTGACCAATGAAATATGAAATCAACAATATTCATCTACTTTGGAATACCAGTGTCCAGTATCTGCTAAAATGAATTAGAAATCCATTTGAAAAATCTTAAAATGGTATTAAAAAGGTAAATAACAGTAATGAATAAACTTTAAAATGAAGTAGATTTATTGGCTGAAGTTTTACATGTAAGATGTTTAACTCTCACCTCCCCCGCTGCTCCCCAACCTTTTTTTATTTAAGGAGGCAGCATGCTATAATGACTTGAAGAGAGTATGGGGTTAAAACCTTGCTCCCACTACCTTGGGCAAATTTCTTACCCTTTCTGTGCCTCAGTGCCCTTATCTGTAATATAGGGATAGCAACTCTATCTACCTCTTTGCATAGATGTCAGAATTAATTTCATACTTACAAGGACACTTAGTACAATGACTGGCACATAGTGCACATTTGGTTATTAGTAGCTATTTGTAATTTTACATTTTGTGGAAAGCTGATTCTGTCCTTTATCCACAAGCTGGAATGGTGCTTGTTGAGAGGTGCTGACCATAATTTACAAGCCGCACTCTCCAGAATCCATGCATCAAGCCATTCCCTCAGCGATGAAATGCCTGGCACGCCATCACGTGGTGAATGTGTTACACACCAGAAACAAAGGTCTCTGAAAATACAGCGAGAACCAGAGCAGCCTCTAACTCAGCATCCGGGAAAAAAAATTCCTCACTAGGAATCTTACTTCTTCGCAGGTTTATTTTTATAGTCTCTTCTGTATTTTAGATCTGTGCCGTGAAGAGGTATAAATTTCTGTCTCAGAGGCTGAAATGTTTGAATATTTTTCTGCAGGGCCCAGCTACTTAAGAAAGGTTGTTTTACAAAGTCTCTAAAAAGTAGGAAATAGGCAAGAATTTGTTGTGCCCGTCAGCTCCATCACTAATATCCACTTGTTCCGCAATTACACCTTTGGAATGACCAGGAATGAAAGGAGAGGTAATGGGAGGCGGCGTGTTTCGGACTGGACCACAGCTGGCTGAGGAGAGGCCAGGTCTGCTGAGTATCTGAGTAGGTCTCTGGTTCCAGGTGGTGGCAGCCTTCTGCAGTCATTATTTCAGGCCAAGGAATAATCAATTTCCTAAGCAGAGGAATTTATTTCCATGTTGACCTTATTTTGGAGGCAGAAACTGTCCTTATAAACTTTTGAAAAGGAGCTGAATCCTTGTCCAAAGCTTGTAAAATCTTGCTCTATTAGCATCTGGCTGGCAGGACGGAACAAGTAACATTTGTTCAGGATGCCGAAGACTGAGCCAGCACCAGAAGAGACTCCATATTTTGGGTTTAACTCGGATGGTCTCTACAGCAAGCATGTCGTTATTTAAACGAGGCATGTGGCCTGCCGGCCGCGAGTTTGACATGCTTGCTCTGGGTCACTTAATTTCATGGAGTTCTCTGAAGCTGAGATCAGAAAAATTCTTAACGCCCTCACCAATTCTTAATGATAAAGTTCTTGGAATTTTTTAAAATAAAAGAATGTAACATTTTGAAATAACCACAATAATTACGTGGTGAGACTACTTCTGCTTTGTTTTTAACTAGCTCTACAAATAAGGTATGAAGAAAATGGATCAGATCCTGCCATGACCAGGTCCCAGGGCAGGCAAGATCTGGCTGATGGAAGAAGGAACCTCAAGAACAGTCTTGGCACAATTACAATCTGGGGGATGGTAACCTATTTGCAGAATTTGTAGGAGCAAAACAGCACAGATAAAATATTTAATTTTGAAACAGTTTCCTCCTCTGGTGTCATAGTCCCCAAATTAAATATTATCTAAATATGGTACTCTATTGAACAGGGTGCCTAAATAACGTTCTGTATTTAGTTGTCTTTCTAGAAAGCTTTTCAAATAATATAAAGTATGTAACTGGGTTTGTAGGAATCTACAGCACCTATGTTTTAGCTCTATTTTCCACTTTACCAGGTTTGAGAAGTATTTGTGGAGGGAAGGCAAAGTAACATTCATATCTAACTGATTCCCCAAGAGAGGATGATGACATCTAGTGGTGGCTAAAAAAACCAAAACAAAACAAACCAGAAGAGGATCCAGTTTTTGCCTGAACGTTCTGTTTTCTTTAAAACATGTGGAGCAAAATGAAGAAAATGTTTGTTCTGTAGCTATGCACTGAATGACTGAAGCCCATCAAACTAGCTGCAACTGAATGTTACATATAAGGATTTAAAAGTGCTTTAGTGCCCTGGCTGGATAGCTCAGTTGGTTAGAGCAGTGGTTGGCAAACTGTGGCTCACGAGCCACATGCGGCTCTTTGGCCCCTTGAGTGTGGCTCTTCCTAAGCCTTAGGAGTACCCTAATTAAGTTAATAACAATGTACCTACCTATATAGTTTAAGTTTAAAAAATTTGGCTCTCAAAAGAAATTTCAATTGTTGTACTGTTGATATTTGGCTCTGTTGACTAATGAGTTTGCCGACCACTGGGTTAGAGCATTGTCCCAATAAGCCAAGGTGGCAGGTTTGATCCCCAGTCAGGGCACCTAACAAGAAACAACTATTGAATGCATAAATAAGTGGAACAACAAACCAAAGTTTCTCTCATATCAATAAAAATAAATAAATTTTAAGAAGTGTTTTAGTGGTAGGATGAGGAGTGGAAATTAGCTTAGTTCATTCTGAAGGGGAGGAAAATGGTTAGCGAAGTCTTATAGAGCAGCGGTTCTCAACCTGTGGGTCGCGACCCCTTTGGGGGTCGAACAACCCTTTCACAGGGGTCGCCTAAGACCATCAGAAAACACATATATAATTACATATTGTTTTTGTGATTAGTCACTATGCTTTAATTATGTTCAATTTGTAACAATGAAATTGGGGGTCACCACAACATGAGGAACTGTATTAAAGGGTCGCAGCATTAGGAAGGTTGAGAAGCACTGTTATAGAGGATCGCCTCTATAGATTTGTGTGTGCTTGAGTTTATACTGGAGAGAAAGTATTTCTGAATATTCCTGAACAGGAAATACCTGGGAGGGCACAGTATTTCTGCGCAGAAGGCTGCGTGTATGTGCGTTTCAGAAGCAGTGCTGTAAACATACTTCTCAGGCAGTCATGACTGAATCTTTCTTTGTCTGAAGTGGTTTCCTCCAAATACTGCCTCCCACACACAACCCCCAATCCTTGACTTCTCTGCCAGGAAAAACAGAATCTGAGAGGGGGAATGGAGGGATGGTCTCCTCTGTGCTAACATATATGTGAATTCCTATCTCCTTAGGTGGAAAGGGAGCCATGAGGGAGGCCATTGATAGGCAGTGGAATGTGGAGCTTGAGGAGGGGCTAAGAATTAGGGAAATTCATAGACGCCTGGGAGTCAGAGTGCTCAGGTCTATTTATAGCTCTGCCTGAAATTTCCCCTGGAAAGCTCTTCACAATCTTTGCATAGTTTAGAGCCTTTATTAGAAAATCCTTTTATCTGAGAATTGAAATGTCTGGGATTCATTCTCCTTCCTCACCAGGATAGTGCACAGAGAGCGCTCAGATGTGAGTCAGAGAAGCAGGGCTTTGATATGGATAATATACTCTACTGCACAGGATTATTGTGAGGATTAATGAGATAAATGTAAAGCATACTTATCTGAGGGCCTGGCACTCAATAACCTTTTAAAGTCAATAATTCTATTTTGCAAATGCAGAAGTCCAACAGAAACATAGAGGGTGCAAAGCTAAAATATTTAAAACCCGAGACAGCCTCTATTCCTTGAATTAAAAAAAACAACAAAAAAGATAATCCCTAACTTTTCCTAACCACACACTCTTGCACTGAGAGGTGAGTGACCTCCTAAAATGAATTATATATAATATGTATTCAATATATCTATACACACATACATACATATATACATATATACACACACACAAACATATAAAGATATCTACGTAAGATTTATGTATCTATTTAAGAAATCTATACAACGACACGAATATCCACATTTATCTTTGTCTCTGTAAGGCTATCAGATGGGGCAGAGAAAGAAATGATCTCTTGAAAAGAAAGGCTACTCTTCTGCATGTAAAAGGAGCACTGAAGGGGGAAGGACGGGGTAGAGGAGAAGTAATGCAGCTTCCGGGGCCCAAAGGACGTGCCCAGGGTCTGCTGGCAGCACCTACCTGGATTTTCTGGTGGGTGGTGGGAGATGACCGCGACCTCACGTGGACAGGGACCGCCAGGAAATCCGAGCGCTCCAGCAGGTCCTCGGCGGACATGGACTTCCCGGCCCTCCCGGCCGCGGCCCCCCACGAGGAGGGCTCCCCAGGGGTCCTGTCCATCTTCTGGTTGCCGTTTGGCCCACCCGGCAGCTCCCTCTGGGCTGGGTCCCCGCGTCGCCTTTCTCCCAGGAGGCGGCCGCCCGCGAAGGAGCTGCTGCGATCTCGGGCCCCACGCGGGGGCTCCAGCAGGAGGGCGGCCTCCCTGCGGGGCTGCAGGCTGGGCTCCCGCAGGGACCCGCAAGGAACAGAGGCTGGCGGTGAGGCCGGGCTGCAGGTAGGTGCCGGGCGCGCGCTCCTGCACCCCCGGCTCCGGGAGGCCGCCCCCCGCGGCGGGGCCGGGCCGCTTGCCCGTCTTGCGCTGCACGTAGTCGGCCAGGGCGCTCTGCTGGAACTGCTTCAGCTCCGGCCCCGACAGGCTGAGCGTGGAGCAGGCCTTGCCGTCCCGCTCGAAGATGCGGCGCCGGTCGGCCACCGTGCTCTCCGGGAAACGCAGCGCCGCCCGAGGCGGGCCCAGGGGCGCGGGCTCGGCCTCCTCCGAGACCCCCACCTCGTTCATCTTCTCGGGCTCCGAGTAGGAGCGCTTCTTCTGCTCGGGGTCCAGGCGCCGGCGGGGCCCCCTCCGGGCCACAGGGGGCGCGGGCCGGTCGCCCTTGGCGGGGGTCACGCTGTGCCGCTCCCGTGGGGTGTGCGGGGAGGCGGACACCGGGGCCTCCGGACTCCGCAGCCCCACGTGGGCCGAGGCTGGTCGCGGGCGCCAGGGCCGGGAAGCCCCCGCCGTCCCGGGCTCCAGGTCCCGGCGGCGGAAGGAGGTGGCCCCCAGCACGCGCGACTGTGCGTCCTTGATGCTGTTCCTGTAGGCGCGGCTGAAGGGGGCGTCCAGCACCGGCGACTCGGGGGTGCCCGGCCTGGGGTCCCGCCACCGGGCGTCCTCCTCGGCCTCGCTGAAGAGCTGGAAGGTGCTCTGGCTGCGGAGCAGCTGGGTGTCCCGCCTCGGGGGCTCGCTGCCTCGGAGCCGGGCGCCCCGGCTGCCCTCGGCGCCCCTCTTCACCTGCTGACCACACGGCTGCCAGGAAACGTCTTCCAGCTTCGGGTCCCCGTTGCCTAGGGGTTCCGTGGGCTCGGAAAAGCGGATATTGGCGTTTGTCTCCTGGAAGTCGTTCCTGGAAGCCGGGGCCATCCTGCTGGGCCGGTAGGTGCAGCCATTCACGGAGCTGCCCACGCTCGGGGGCCGCTGGCGCCCTTGCTCGCGCTGCTCGATCTTGGAGACCTTCTCCAGCACCGAGCAGTGGGGCTGCCCGTACTGGAAGCCGGGCAGGGCCGAGGTGCTGCTGGAGCTGAGCCGCCTCCGGCCCAGGCTGGACGGGTGGGGCGGGGAGGGCGGCTCCTCCGGCCTCGCCTCGGAAAGGGAGACAGAGGTCACTGCGCTGGCTTTGCCCTCGGGCCGTGGGTAGGAAACCGGCCTGTCCGGATGGCTCCGGTGATCGGGAACCACTTTCCTTCCAGGGCCCTCTGCCTTGGGGCTGCCTCCTACCTCCAGGCTGCTCTGCCTTCTTAGACTCTCGGGAATGTTCTGAAGGGAGGAGAAGGCCGACTTGGTCTTGCCAAAGTTGCTAGACGGGCTCTGGCTTGGGCCTTCTCGCTCCAGCCCCTGCTGGAGGTTGGCATTGTGGTCTTCTTGGGAATCACCCTCCCAGAGCTCGGTGGGCCTGGAGGGCCTCTTGCCGTCGCCCACCTGCCAGGCCTGAGGCTGAGGGGGCTGGATGCGGTGGCAGGTGGGAGCCGGTGTGCCGCTGTGGGGGCTCTTTCTCTCGCTGGGATGTGGGCTGCTGCCCTGGAGAGGTGTGAGGCGCTTCTTCGGGGAGGTGTCCTTCACATTTTCAGGCGCCAAAGGGAAATGCACTTTGAGGGGGGCACATCTGACCGGAGTTTCAGGTGTTCTCTCTCCTGGGGACAGAGATTCATGCTCTCGGGGTTGACAGAAGGCAAACGCAGGTCTGCTAGATCCATTCTGGTTTCCATTCTCATCAAGGGTAGCTGTCTTGTCACCGGCTCCCGGAGTCGTATAGCCACTCTCCTTGGCCAGGGCAGGGTAGAGCGTGCCGTTACTGCTCGCGGAGGGCTGAGGCACCTGGGCAAAGTGTGGCTCCAGGGATGGTACCGGGTAGATGCCAGTCGGCAGCAGAGGTTGGCCAGGCTGGGCCTTCTGGGGATACTGATGCTTGGGCTTCACCGGCGGGCTGCTCTCTGGACTCTTCTCCAGCACGGTATGCAGCTGTTCCTCCACGAAGGGAGACTTCAGGGCGCCCGCAGAGTTTGTCTGAGGCCGGCAGAACCGTTTCTGGTCAAGGCTAGACCACGAGCTGGGCCGCTCTCTGTGCCGAAAGGCTGCGTAACTGTCACTCCGAGCGGGGGGCAGCGGTGCGCCCACTTTCGGAGGCAGGTTGTCAAGGGCGGTCTCCAAGGAACTGGGACCCTGCTGGCTCCAGGAGGGGGGCGGCCCTCTCCGGCCCCGAGGACCTTGATGCCCTTTGTCACAGCCCTGACCGTCTGCTGAGGCCTGGGCCTCCCTCCCCGGGAGAAGCAGGGCTGACGAGTTCACCTCGAACTCGGCGGAGACGCCCCTCTGGGGGTCATAGACGGTCTTGACATAGCGAATGTCTGCCTGCCTCATCCCGTCTAGGAGGCCACCTTGAGCAGAAGTGTCCATGGAGCCCGACCGCTCCCGGCCCGGGACGCCAGGGGGTGGGTACTCTAGGATGCTGGAGCTGGTGGAGAAGGAGCTGTAAGCCGAGTCTCTCTTGTTATGGAGGTGGCCGAGCTGGTCGATGCTGCTGGTGGACTTGGCAGGGGAAAGAAGGTGGCAGGCGGGGTATCCCCCACTGGGCTCCAGGCTCTCCATGCTCCCCTGGGAGCTGCACTGGTCAGGGCTCCGCCTCAGATAAGCATGGTCATAGTTGGAGAGGTCACTGGTAGAGGAGCTGGAAGGAAGGAAGACAAAGCAGTCAGCACCACTGAGCTGTTATCACTTAGGGTTCAGGCACAGGACACAGCTTATAAATGTACTCTGGCGCACGATGTTTGGTTTTTGGAAGGGTGGGTGAAAAGAGCCATATTTGGCTTCCCTCTGCCTCTCTGTGCGCCGCTACTAGGAGTAATTGCCCAACACTGTAACTCGTGTGTGCTTCTAATCCAGGGGTGGGCAAACTTTTTGACTCGAGGGCCACAATGGGTTCTTAAACTGGACCGGAGGGCCGGAACAAAAGCATGGATGGAGTGTTTGTGTGAACTAATATAAATTCAAAGTAAACATCATTACATAAAAGGGTACGGTCTTTTTTTTTTTAGTTTTATTCATGGCCCGCGGGCCGTAGTTTGCCCACGGCTGTTCTAATCAATCACCCAGGCTTGCAAGGGGAGGAACGGGGAGCACGGAAGAAGCCATGTAGCCTTCAGGCACAGGCGGCACACTCACGTGATTTGCCATGTGCTGGAAATGACGGTGTGTGCCAAGAAATGAGAGAGGTGGGGAGGAAAGAGGAGAGGAAGAGGAGGAAGAGTGAGTGACACTGAAATTTTGTGTCTCTTGGGGCTATTTGTGGGAAGAAGGGGAATGCTTAGAGACCAGGCAAGTGAATGGGTGAGGGAGACTGTGCATACATGTATATGTTTTTAGTTAATATCTTTCCTTTTTATGGCATTGAAGGCCTTCCACCCTGGCAACCTTCCTGGAATCTCAATTGTACTGGAGACTATTTGTTTGTGATGAGAAAGCTAAACACACAGCTGAATGAGAGAAATTAGTCAGAAAAAGCGGATGGGACAGGGAAGGAGAGGGAAGCTTAATCATGAAGCCCATCACCTATGGGTGACCTCCCAAAGGCCGAGCTCAGCCTCTCATACGCGCAGGAGGTAAGACCTCATCTGTGAGCTCCTCCTCCAGGTGGTTTTCAGAGCCTCCCTGGGGAAGGGGAGATGACTCTCAATCCTGGCACTGCACACCCTAGAAAGCTGCCTCAAAACAGAATTCCTTATAATTAGCTTTAATTATAAACTTAGAATATTCTTTACCCAGCAAGTTGGGGGCGGGAGGGCATACAGGAAGGAGTAAGTGGTTCAAAAATCAAACAGCAGTCTCCATGGTTCAAATGTCTGTGACTCACGATTCTCTAAAGAAGGGAAAATCACTAGGAGCTCTTGCCTAAGAGTTTCCACTTTTACATGCCTAAGAGTTTACACTATTAAAGTTCACGGAGCTATTATTATATTTCTAGGTCTCATGTAAGTAAATATGGTGTCTTGGTTGGTTGAATATGTAATGATGCATAATGGCTGGACTGTCTCCAGAGTATATGGCGAGAGTCTAGAAGAACCATATTCTGAGTCAAAACTGGTGCTGGAATTTAAGGAAAAGAAAACTATATTTTTAGCGACTAACCTTAAGAATGTAACTTTTCTTTAAAAAAAATGTTTTTATGTTTTTAGAGAGAGAGGAAAACATTGACCAGCTGCCTCCTGCAGGCACCCTACTTGGGATCAAACCTGCCACCTGAGCTTGTGTCCTGACCGGGAATCAAACTGGGGACCTTTAGGTTCATGGGATAATGCTCAACCACTGAGCCGCTCCAGCCGGGCCAAGGTGGCACTCTGAATAGTGGGTAAGAAGAACCTGGAATGAAGGTCTTCAGTCCTACACAGAGAGCCTTACCCTCAAGATGAAATGTGTCAAAGTTCTTACTGTGGTCTGGCTACCTCATTTTCTATTGCTTTCCTTCTTGCTCACGGCACTTCAGCATGATGGCTTCCTTACTAACTGAAATCCGTGCCGTGAAATATAGCCCATCTCAGGTCTCAACGGCCTTTGTACTCACTGTCCCACCACATAAAACGCTCCTTACCTGGCTCACTCCTTCCTTTATTTGTCTCTGCACCAGAGAACATCTGGAACTCACTATCTAAAGAGCACATCTTCTCTCCTTACTCCCTGTAACTCTGCTTTATTTTCTTCATAGCACTTACCATACTTGACATGTTGCATTCTCTATTTTGGGGACTGGACTAAGAGACTCGTTTAAAAAGTTTTTATTGATTTCAGGGAGAGGAAGAGATAGAAACATTGAACAGAGAGAGACATCAATTGGCTGCCTTCTGTACACCCCCTACTGGGGATGGAGCTTGCAACCTGGGCATGTGCCCTGATCGGGAATCGAACCGGTGACCTCCTGTATGGGACACGCTCAACCAAGTGAGCCACACCAGCTGGGCTGGACTTTTCAAGGCCTCTTCTAAAGTACTTTAATACTTTGGGACCATTGTGTGAGAGTTCTGTAGGACAGCGAAAAGACAGTGACAAAGGTCTGACAGAGAGCAGCAGAAATACAATTTCAGTGAAATCCAAGCCAGTTTGCAGACAGTTAAGTCTTCAATCTCTTTGTATTTCTCCCTCATTCTCTCCTCACGCCTGCTTCTCCCCCTTCCTTGAGCTCCCTCATTCTCCTGCTTCTTAATGAGAAACAGATGCATAAACTTAGGACTGAGATTGGGTTTCTGGAACTAAAGGAAGGCTGTCAGAGGGACGCCGACAGATTGATTCAGCACATGAGACCACTAGATGCCACTGTGCTCCTCAGAAAGGCACCTGGAGCGCTCCTCCAGGACAGCGGCCACTGTCGACCCTCTGAGCAGAACTCAGTTTTGGGGTGAAGCCTCTGCCAGAGCAGCAAGCCGGAGACATGGAATGACACGAATCATGGACGATCTGTGCTGGGGTGGCAGAGAATCCACACGTCCGTCACAATGTGGTAATCTGAGCTTTCCTTTCTCCCTTTGTACCCCACACAGTGCTTTTGGGCTGACAGTCAAGTGTCAGGGGAAGCAGGGTGGTAGATACAGTAAGAGCAGATCCACCTGCCTAAACCCCTCCGGAGGGTGGAGTGGGGAGGAGGAAAGCAGGGGAAGCAGGGTGGTAGGTACAGTAAGAGCAGATCCACCTGCCTAAACCCCTCCGGAGGGTGGGGTGGGGAGGAGGAAACAGATGGAGAAGCGCAGCCTTCACCAGTTGCAGTAGTCTTATCTCTGCCTTTGGGCCGGCATGTTTTTAGGTTGCAGCGTGATTTCAGATTCAGGGGCCTCTTAACGTTAGGGGTTAGGAGGCTCCAAAGAGCCCACTGTTTAGGGTAATCTGTCAATACACACTTGCATTTTATAAGTGCGTGCTGGGTTATGCCATTAACTTTGAAGTTCATCACCAGGTTTCACTGTGCCTTGGAGAAGTCTTCAGCCTAATTATTATACTAATTGTCATCAGGAACTACACCAAATGCTTTACATGTTGTTTTGTTTAATCTTCACTATGGCCCATTGAGAGATACAGTATAAATTTCATTTTACAGATGAGGAGACCAGGATCAAAGAGGTTACACAACTTGCTCAGGCTCATGCAGTAGGTGAAGTTGAGATTTAAGCCTATGTCTGACTTAGCATTATGCTGTCCCTCCTCAACACTGTTAGCCCCAAACAGCTAACCTTCTGAAGGCCTTCAACCCTGCATGCCCAACAAGCAAAACCACTGTGGGGGTGGGGCTCTGTTCTCTGAGCACAGATGGCTCAGATGGAGAGAATGAATCCCATCAGGATTATCGGGAGGGACTCGGGCAAGTGGGTGTTGGAAACAAGGGTAACCAGGAAATTACCTCTTCCTACGGCCTGAAGCCTTCCCTAATATGCTGGGAGCCATGTCCACCAGTACTAGGTCTAAGATTTGGTTCTTCATCTGACCAGACATGAGTGCTAAGGATTCTGAGTCCTGTCCTTGCCAAATGCATAGCCAGCATCATTAGTTAAGTAATCATTCCAGAAGCCGTCCTCCACTCCCCCACGTCAGAACTTGCATCTCATGTCTATGTAGGAACCATATTCTCTTGACCCTCCAATCTCCCTACCATTACCCTTATCCAGCCCTTCCAAAAAGTAGTCAAGCACCAGAGCCTGGCTTCCTGGGATCAGAAGATGAATTCCAGTCTGTGTGGGTTCCAAGTCTGTAAAAATGCAGGGGAATCCTAACTTAGCAAAAGGACATTAAGTGAGGGAAGAAGTATGTCAGTATTTCTAGTGTAATGAGAAATGTCTGAGAATCAACAGACCCAATAAATATCTCAAATAGCTAGCCAGAGCTCAAAATAATGCTGTCCTTGCTTCACACCACCCCGGCCAAGGAGATCAAGATGAGTGGTACACAGGTTAGGAATTTTAAGAGGATGAGGAAGGTATTGGGGAGGCGGATTGAATACTCAGGATAAATGGAAGAAAGTGTTCTCAAAGCAGAAAAAAATGTTCTTTCGGGGAACAGGACATTTGAAGGAAAGAAACCCCTGGGTCTCCGCTTTGGCCACTTACCTGGAATGGTAGCTTTGGGGCCAAGGAGTGCCAATCGTGCCCTGAGATATTTGCATCATGCTGGCATTGGGTTGGTTCTCCTCAATTTTTGTTGAATGCCAAGAGTGTGGTCGGCCTGCAGGTTCGCTGCGCCTGGGGAGACACAGGAAAGGGACCCCCAATATCAGCGGCATTCTCAGCCGAGTCTCTTCACCAATGTGATTTATGCTTTTGGAAAAAGAATGGTCTCCTTTTCCTCAGAGATTTAAAAAAAATCAAATAAATAGCAGAAAGTAGATGTTACTGCTTATTTATCTTATCATTGTTATTCTCTGCTTTTTAATATTTTAATTTTCATTTTGACAAAATTTCACACTAATATAAAAATGTAGTAAACTTAGTATGAAGAATTCCCACGTAAACCCTAGTGCACTGTTGGTAAGAATGCAAATTAGAACAGCACTAGGGAGAATAGTATGGAGACTCTTCAGATAATTAAAGTTAGAACTACCTAGGAACCCACTTCTGGGTATATATCCAAGGAAATTGAAATCAGGATCTCATAGAGATAGCTGTACTCCCATGTTCATTGCAGCATTATTCATGATAACCAAGGCATGGAAACAACCTAAGTGCCCATCAACAAATGAATGGATTAAAAAAAAAGTGGTACTATATATATTCAATGGATTACTATCCAGCCACGAGAAAGAAGAAAATCCTGCCATTTGCAATAAATTGAATGGACCTAGAGGGCATTATGCTAAGTGCAATAAACCAGAGAAAGATAAATACTGTATGATATCACTTATATGTGAAATCTAAAAAAGTCAATCTCAGAGTGGTGGTTACCAGGTGTTGGGGGAATTTTGGTCAAAGGGTATATATTTCAAGTTAAAAGATGAACAAATTCTGCCCTGGCCAGTGTTGCTCAGTTGGTTGAACATCGTCCTGTGCACCAAAAGGTTGCGGGTTCAATTCCAGACCAGGGCACGTGCCCAGGTTGTGAGCTTAATCCCTGGTAGGGGCTAATGGATGTCTCTCTCCCCTTCTCCCTTCCTTTCTCTCTAAAAATACAAAATCTTTTTTTTTTAAATTAACAAAAAAAATTAACAAGTTCTGGGGATCAAATGTACAGCAAAGTGATTATAACTAATAAGATTGTATCAAATACTTGCAGGCTGCTAAGAGAGATCTTAAATGTTCTCAACACACACACACACACACACACACACACACACACACACACACAAAAATGGTGACTGTGTGATGCGATGGAGGTGGTAGCTAACTCTATGGTGGTAATAATTTTTTTCAATTTATAAATGTATTGAATCAACACGTCGTACATCTTAAACCTGCACAGTGTATCAACTGTATCTCAGTAAAGCTGAGGGAAAGAGAATTCCCACATAACCTTCACCTAGATTTCATACATGTTAACATTTTATGCGATATTAATTTAAAGCACACAAAGTTGCTTTGGTCTTTCGTGGCCTCGGCTTATCAATATATAAAGACAGGAGGAATAATTCTTTCCCAGCTCCCAAGGATAACGCTTCCCGGGGACTCTGAAGTCCTGTCATATAGCCTGAGGCTGGATAAATGCTATTATGTTAATTTCTTAGTAAGAACTACATAAAACCAGCGGCTACCTTGGTGGCAACACTGCTCCAAGTTACATAAACAGTATAAACAACAAGACACTCTCCAACATAGCTTCTCATTTTGAAAGCCAATGACTTCAACTTCTAAACATCCTGCCCTTATAACACCAAGATTAGATGAAGCCAACGGGAAAAAGTGCGTGTCCCTCACTGAAGAATGGATTAGGAAGGAGGATTACACTTCTATAGAAGGTCAGAGTCCGGAGAGTGGCTGTGCTTTATTTTTGGCAGAAAAGTGAGGTGAGTGATCAGGCATTTATTTCACGCTGAAAAGTTCTGACATGTAAGACTGTAGGGGAATTTTTCTGCAGTTTAGAAACACTTAGCAGATCCAGGAATCCACTCTGATATGTTGCAGGTAAAGCTGTATGTCCACATATTACTTTTCTATGAAAAAATACATTGACTTCTGTAATATAAACGAGAAATCATTCCCCTGGTGCCAATAAAACTTCACGTGCTAAGTACATCAGAATAACACCAGCCCAGTGTTAGGAGACGTGGGTGCTCACCCTGAGTTTCTTATTAGCCTGCCACATGACCCAGTGTAAGTCACTTCTCCACCAGAAGCCTTTGTTCCTCTAAAAAATGAAGACATCAATCAAAGAGGCTGGGTTAACCCCATTTTAATCAGAAGTAACATCTAAGATGCGTAAGAAAGACACTGAAGGACTTGCCAAGAGAGAATGATTTCAAAAAACTACATATATTTCAACTCTCTGAAGAAAGGTTATGGTGATAGGAAACTTATTTTGTGTGACACAAGGGATATAGACACATGAGATTTTCAGCAGTCAGTCACTAAATATTTATTGAATTGAAGGAGCCTATAGTCTTAACCACTCTGAGTTTCCTCATCAGTAAAAGTCAGATTGTAACAATCTATTTATAGTGGATTTTTTGTGAGATTAAAAATGAAATAATATACTTGACCTATAGTAAGAGCTCAATAAATGTTGAGAATAATTATCCTCAGTCATTCATTATGATTGAGCTGATGAGGACTAGAGCAGCTAAGGTGACAAGTCAGTCGGAGAGAAGTCAATCAGAGAGATCTACAATGTAGGACTGAAAGGGGAGAAAGAAGCTGAGTGAAGAGAAGAGAGGGGAATGGGCAGGGACTATGGATGGAGGTGAACCAGCCAGCTCTGAGCCCCCAGTAAGATCATGAATAACTATGTGTAACGATGGCAGAGGCTGGTCTGAGACTCACTGGTCACAGCCTGATGGACCCTGGCCATGCTTGGGAGGCAGGGAGCTGCCGGGCAGTGGCTGTGACATCTCGTCAGGGAGGTGATCGCAGGCCAAGAGGGAACAGACCCTGCTCACCTGGAAACCAGGAAAGAAGTAGCTGAGCTAAAGAGAGGAAATAGGATCCAAAACCAAGAGACCAACAACGAAAGCCAATATATTACAATTTTTTCTGTCTCCTGCCCCCATAACTGTAATCCTCATAACAGGTCCCAGGTAACCCAGACCTCAGGTTCAGCACTGCCCCAAAGCTGAATCAGTCCTGTTCTCCGGGGGAGACTCGGGGAGCTCTGGGTTGATGGCTCCGTGTCTTAGCAGTTTGGCATTCTTGCTGTGAGCCCTTGGATGCCAGCTCCTCGAAAACTAGGTTCTTCAACCAGTTTCTCAAAGCCGGCCACCTCCCTGGAACCCCAGCTCCTCACTGACTTAGATTCCTGCTTTATCATCCAGTTCCATCCAGTGTCTGAAATCCCTCTTGGTGCTCCAAGCCTCTCTGGCCCAGATCACAGAACCCAAGTCCCAGAATCAGGGTTCAAACCCATTTACAAATGACTTCAAATGCTCAATTAATGTGACTAGTTATTCACACAGGGAAGAACCCAGGACTTAATGAAAAAATAATGTCTCTTTTTCATGAGGCACCTGGTGACATTTCATGTGGGTCCAAAGGGTCCAAAACACATAGGAGAAGGACAAAGTGCCACCTTCCCGCCCTGTGGTCAGCAGGACCCTCTCTGTAGCAGGCGGCCGGGCCTACGACTAGGAACTGGCCTTGAGGAGCCGACGGACAGACGCAGGTGAAGAGTGAACCAGCCTCGCACCTGAGGGTGATGACACTGAGGGAGCTCTTCAGCGTCATCCCCCAACGGCATGTCCACGCACAGCTAACAGACTGGGGCCGAGCAGCTCTTCCCTCCCAAGGGAAATGGACAGGCCCTGACACATTCCACGAGCGCTACAGAACGAAGATCCCTTTCCGTCGGGGAGACGAAGGGTGAGGTAACGTTTGCTGAGCTCCAGCAGTTCCCCAGAAGCCCTCTGGCCTGAAATCTCAAAGGAGAGAAGCGAAGAGGTGCCCAGACTTGGTTATCAGGTGTTACTCCTCCTTCAGGAAGGATCAGGCCCTTTGGTGAAAGTCCTAAATCAGTCTGAAGTGTAAGGAGAGACTGCACAGCACAAGGAAGGCGAGTGGAGCCGTTTCACCTAGTTCTAGGCCAGTGATGGCGAACCTATGACACGCGTGTCAGAGGTGACACGCAAACTCATTTTTTTGGTTGATTTTTCTTTGTTAAATGGCATTTAAATATATAAGATAAATATCAAAAATATAAGTCTTTGCTTTACTATGGTTGCAAATATCAACAAATTTCTATATGTGACACAGCACCAGAGTTAAGTTAGGGTTTTTCAAAATGCTGACACGCCGAGCTCAAAAGGTTCGCCATCACTGTTCTAGGCCAAGTGAAGAAAATTTCTTTGTGCTTTGAAGACAATAGCAAGGCTTTCTTTTACATGTCAGCTACCCAGATGTTACCTCAGTTTCCTTTCCTTTCATTCAGGGGACATCTATATGACATGTAGACTTTCTGTATGTCAGCCACTCTACTGGCACTGGGGATACAAGGAATAATAAAGTACCATCAGACCCAAACAATTCACAGGATAACAGAAGCAATAACCAAGTAAACGGCTGGAACACAATGTGATTGGTTCGGTAAGAGAGGCCTGAGCAAGATGCTCAGTGAACACAGAGGGGGTGGTACTAACACTGTGGGGTTAGGTCAAGAAGCCTCACTTTTAACCAAATCGCAAGATTTCTCCAGGTGGAAGGGGGCGGGGAGGGGAGGGGGGAGGGAATGGCATCCAGGTAGAAGAAATGGCAGGACAAATGCATAGAAATGTGCAGGCACACAGTACACGCAGCAGAAGCGATGACGATTAAGGGGAAGAGCAAGCAGCAGGAGGTGTAGGAGGGGGCAGACCTTAACATGCCTCTAGAGCAGGGGTGAGGAACCTATTTTCTGCCAAGGGCCATTTGGATATTTATAACATCATTCGAGGGCCATACGAAGTTATCAACTTAAAATTAGCCTGCTTTGTTTGGTCAAACATTTAATTAACTCACCCCTAGTGCCTTGGCAGGGCCAGGCCAAATGATTTTGAGGGCCTTATACGGCCCAAGGGCTGGACATTCCCACCCATACTTTAGAGGGTTTGGACAGTATACCCTGGAAATGGAAGTCACCGATAACATTGGCCAGGGAGGGCATGTTCAAATTTGAGTTCCAGGAAGATATTGCCAATTACAAGGAGGATAAACTTGAGAGAGACACGATTGGCAGCTATTATACTGGCCAGGGTGAGATAATGAGGGCTGGGCACCAAGGAAAGGCAATGAACTTGAAAAGATAACAGATCTCAAAGCCACTGAGGAGGCAAAATGCCCACCCAGCCTAGTGACCACATGGTTGTAGGTGGTGTAGAAGAGAGTATAGTCAAGGAGGAAGGATGGCCTTTATGCTTCTAGAATGATAGTATTATTAACCTAGATAAAGAGCTATTAGATGGGGGGGGGGGCGTAGAGAGAGGGAGAAGGAAGATAGAGTGGGGATATTGACCAGCTCACTCTGGGGCATGCGAATGTCAGGTGCCTTCCCCAGTAGTCAGT
>NW_005871904.1:50451-78264 GCF_000147115.1 Myotis lucifugus
AGAAGATGGAGACAGCAAAGCATTTAAAAAAACACACTTGGCGTCTGAAGGAAAGACGGTGGTGACCAGAAGACTAGGGGGCCGGGGAGTGAAAAGGTTTTGTCCTAGATGTTTGGTTGTAAACAATGAGAAGTATGAGCAAGTTTATGAGACAGAGTGAACACATGCCCAGCTGAAGGTACAGGACAAAGAGAGGATGACACTCCTTGAGGCTCATGAGGAAGGAAGGAGGAAGGGCTGGCACACACGGGAGGTAGAGGGTATAATCTTCTGTGGGACTAAAGCCAGTTCCACTGAGATGAGAAGCAAGGAGCAGGTAAGACATTGATGCTCACAGCACGGAAGGAAGGACACTGGAAGGGATTTCACATCCAATGCCCTCTATTCCATGATGAAGCCGAGAAGAGAGGAAAGTGAGGCGGATGCTATGGTGGGTTAGGGCTCAAGGGACAAAGTAAATGAGGACTAGAAGAGTTGAAACTGATTAGAGACATTTAAAAGAATAACGACTAAGATACGGTTTCTGCCCTTAAGGAGCTTACATTCTGGTAGGGAGGACAAATGAAGCAGTTCCTATAGAAAATAATAAATCATAAAGAAATAGTTCCTACTAAAGATAAAACAAGTGCCCAAGATGTGTAATGCCAAGACAGGAAACCAACTTAGGAAGTTGGTAACTGTTTGCCTTGGGGTAAGATGGGGTGGGGTGTATCAGGTTTCATCACAGGTTTAATACATTAAGAACAGTGATTTTGAAACAAATAAAAAAGTCCTAACAACCCCCCACCCCCCCAACAAAACAAAAAACAACAACACCCTTTCTTTTGGCCACAGAACATATGTTGAGAAAAGGCTTCAGAGATAAATCTTTGTTTTATAAGACTCTTCCAAATGTACAGTTAAGTGATGAAATGAAAGAAACAATGAAAAAGATGATCTAAATATAGCCCAACTCTCCTGCCTTGCTAGGGGGAGTATAAATGGTTACTGAATAAAGAGCAGTTTGGCACAACCTAACAAAACAAAACAAAAAAGTTTTTTTAATAACACGTCTATCAAATGCAAAACAACCTAAATGTTCATCAGTTGCAGATAGTTAAGTCAGTGTGGTACATCCATATATGGGATATTTATGTGACTATTAAAAAAGTGGGATAGCTCTATATATATTGATATGGGAATATCTCTAAAATGTATGGTTAAATGACAACAATGAGGTACAGAACTTGTGTTCAGTACCCCGAAGTATGTGGGGGAAAACATACATAATCACCTATGTGTTTATTAATGTAAAGAATATTTCTGGGCTCTGGCCGGTAGCTCAGTTGGTTAGAACATCATCCTGATATGCCAAGGTTGAGGGTTCCATTCCTGGTCAGGGCATATTCAAGAATCAACCAATGAATTCATAAATAAATGGAATATAATGATGCTTCTCTCCCTCCCTCCCTCCCTCCTTCTCTATCCCTTCCTTTCTCTCTAAAATCAACTTTTAAAGAAGAATATTTCTGTAAGAATACTTGAGAAACTAGAAACAATGACTGCCTCTGGGGAAGAAAACTTATTTTTCACTATATTTCCTTTTGTAACTTAAGGAATTTATATTCTGGTAGGGAGACCATGTACTAGTACATGTAATATGTATTAAAAAGCAAAGTACTTTTCAAATAGCCTCTCATTTTAAAAAATACTTCATGTATCTTGAGATACCCAAAAAGTTCAAACAGCTGTTTATAGACTTTTTCAATGATGCAAATAATTTAATAAGCATTCCTGAAGAGCACAGCATGCTTTTTACATTTTGGGATCACTTTGATCTGTAAGAAGATAAGGAAATATTTTTTAAAAGTACGTGACATCATGAGTCAGAAGACAATTTAATTTTTAATTTGAGCAAACTAAGTTTTGTGTGTGGGCGTAATTCAAACAAAGCCCTTTTGTTGCATTCCCAACCACAGACAAGGAAGCTTTACTGCGTGGGATGGGTAGGCTGGTGGAACTGGAACTAGCAAGTGACACAATGTCCTTCTTCAGTGATTTTTGTCCTAATATAGAGAGATTCAGGAATCTACAATAAAACAGTTTG
Organism: Myotis lucifugus; assembly: GCF_000147115.1. Lineage (NCBI taxonomy): Eukaryota > Metazoa > Chordata > Mammalia > Chiroptera > Vespertilionidae > Myotis > Myotis lucifugus. The sequence continues at coordinate 52,538 of NW_005871904.1, forward strand.
GGTATTTCAAGCAGTATTCACTGATCACCTACTATGTGCCTTCTACTTGATGAATTATTGTTGGAGCTCTAGGAGGTCACAGATGATCTCAAGGAGTCCATAGTTTTGTTGGGGAGTCTTAGACACACACACACACACACACACACACACACACACACAAATACTAAACAGAATCAGAGTATTACTCATTCGAAAATATTTGAGTGCCTACTAAGTACTAAGCACCATGCTAGGCACTTGATCTTTATATGATACAGGACTACTAATGAGAAAATTAGGTAAGTAGGAGATTAAGCAACTTGTCCAGTCACAAGAATAGTGGGAACCAGAGGTGATATTTAAATGCAGACACTGGTTCCCAAAGTCTGTGCTCTTACCTTTTAAGCAATGAGCATTATAAGGAGGTGGGGTGGGCAGAGTAGGAAGATGGGCAATAAGCAAGTAAGCAAATAAACAGGGTATTTTAATGCAGTTACAGGGCTCTGAAGGAAATAAAACTGGGTAATGTGGGGTTGTAATTAAGAGTACTGCTTTGGGTTAGGGACAGCCTCTTTGAGAGATTGCATTTGAGCCCAAGATGTGAATGATAAGAAATGGTCCACCACGCAAAGAGCTATGGGCAGATAATTTAACACAGAAGGCACAATGAATGCTAAAGCCTTCAGACGGGAGTGAATTTGGGGTTTGCAAGAAGCAGGACAGCATGGTCAAAGCCTTGTGAGTGAAGAGCAGATGGTGAGACAAGTCATCAGATCATCTTGGGCCATGGAGGTAATGGAGGCATTTAGCATACAAACGCTAAAAAGCTGGTGCTGCTGGTGATCAAGAATGGGGTCTGCAGTTAGCCAAAAGGCTTGGTAGGAGAGTGGGATTCAATGACCTTGAAGGGTTAGTATGCGGATAAATGGAGACAGTGACAATCATGAATTGGAAAATAAAAAACTCTAAGAGCTGGAGTTAATTTTTTTTTTTTTGATGTTGTTATTTGATGAGCTGCTTTGCCTGAGACTTTGGGCTCTTCTGAGAGCACTATTATTGAACCATGCCAGTTATCAGTTGGGAATGAGTCAAATTTCTAAGGATACAAAATGTACTCAACTATCAGTACTACCAAAAATGAAGTATTTCCTAATGCACGTACTAACCCACACCTGACACCTGCTTGCCCAGCCATCATTGGTTTAGTGCACAATCTACACTAATAAAAGACAAACATGCAAACTGACCGTACCTTCACTACACTTTAAGCCACACCCACCAGCCAATCAGAGCGACTGTATGCAAATTAACCCAACCAAAGATGGCGGTCGGCAGCCAAGGAGCTGGAGCAAGCAGGAGGCTTGGTTGCCCAATGATAGAGGAAGCCAAGCTTCCCGCCTGCCGCGCCAACTCTGAGCTCCACTCAAAGCAACAAAGTTTCAATTATAGAAGGTAAATAAACCCCAGATACCTGCTTTCAGCTGGCGTGGCCACGGAGCTGGAGCGAGCAAGAGGCTTAGGTTGCCCCTGGCGATGGAGGAAGCCAAGCTTCCCTCCCACCTGCCCTGGCCAGCTCTGAGCTCCTCTCAAGGCTACAAAGTTTCAATTATAGAAGGTAAATAAATCCCAGAAAAAAAAAGGAGAGGCTGGGAGCTTCTGTCAATGGCGGGGTGGGGGCCGGCTTGGCCAGCCTGAAAATGGCCCTCAGCACCTAGACTGGCCAGGCACCCCAGAGGGAACCCCCACCTTGAAGGGGGGGTGACCAGGCTGCCAACACCCGCACACACAGAGGAACAGTCAGCTCTCCTTCCCACACGTCAGCGTTTGCATGTAAGTCATGGCAGAAGTTAATACCCGCACTGTAATGCCTTTGATCTATAACAGCATTTGTCTTTGTCTTTCACTGACTTTCAAACTCCATTACGACAGAATAGCACAGTGTAAATGAATACCGTCAACGCCATCAATAAATAACTTTGTGTTCTCAACTCTCAGATTGGAACCAGGCATTTTATTTGTTGGAGGAAAGAGGGGACTGGCTTCTGCTGATTTCTTCAGATACCAGATATTATGATTTTAGAGTATTTTCTCTACTAGTTCTCTGTGCCATCGAATATGTCGCGAGAGAGCTTGGACACGAGAAATCACTTCCCTGTTGGCTTATTACCTTTCCCACACAGACACATGCAGACACCCACAAGTCTCCTGGATCTCAGAAAGGGTCAGTCAGAGAGTTGCAGAGAAACTAGAAATATTGTGTGTGCCCCTGAATTACTGCCTTTTTTTAAAGGTAAAGGTGCTTTGGGTCCCCCCAGAGGACCCCTGTTGGACACATGGGGCGTGGCTCAGCAGGGCACTGCAAAAGGTGTGCATGGCTCTTCCCTTCCACTTAGTGGGCTGTGGGGCTGAGGGAACCCTACACTGGCTGCAAACACATCTTAATGTATAAGCCCACAGAATTCTGTGCTTTTACGGTTTGAAGAAGTCCAAACCCCAACCAAGATATTTCGAAATCAAGCTAATTCATTTTTATTTAATTGCCAAAACAAAAGGGTTTTCGTGTGAGGCAAAAGACTAACATTTATGTAGTGATTTTTCCTCCCAAACACCACTCCATTAAACAAAACAAATAAATGCCCCTAAACCTCCAACACTAAAGAAACTCAATTCTCTTTCAGAGTAAATTGGATGCATTATATTATGTTTTTCTTTCTCCTCATTTAGAGGAAGAGGCCACAAATAAAAAATTAAAGGCAACAATAGAGAAAAGAACAGAAAGCATTAACTTTAGACAAAACTCTGAAACAATGGTCTAAAGAAGCTATATTTAAAAATCATACTGGAAAAGAACTATTCATTAAAAATAAAGCTTTCAAGTAATATTGGAACCTGAATAAAAGAACAGTGTAGGTTTGTAAGGCAGAAAAGCTGAAAACTTTAAGAATACTTGCTCCAAATCCTTACCTACCAATACGTCCACATTAAATCTTACAACAAGAAGTTTAAGTCCACCAACACTCACTCATAACCTGAGACTGTTGGGGAGAAAATAATAAAATTCAGAAGAATGGTCTCTGTTACTTTCAAATGAAAGAATGCCAAATAAAACTTAATAACCAGCCCTGTGACCCCTCTCTCTCTATATGAGTTTTATAATATAAGGAGTTCATATATTTTCTTTTTTACCCTTTACAAGATATAATAATAATAAAATGAGTGCCCATAATAATAAAATAAATATTCACATCACCTTGAGATCTAGAACATTATCATGACTGTTGTAGCCACCTGTTCCTTTAAATAAAAGGCATCCTTAGAGGCATTGGCCTTAAGCATAACTCTGAACAAAAATTTTGAATTAAGATGATAAGGATAAAAGCTGAACTTTGTGAATAAAGGAAAAGATAATCAAGAATTTAAACCTTTAATTAGAATGGAGTTAAAGAATGTAAGACTGGCATCCGCAATCAACACCTCTTTTCATGTAAACTCGAAGTTGCCTGAGAAGACTGTACCTTTTCTTTAAAACTGAGAATATATTCACGGGTTTCATTTCTTTATGCAAATGTTGGCAAGGAGAATAGAGAACTTGACTACTACTACATAGATAAGTAGCCTTTCCCTGTGAGAAACAGAAACGCTCTGAAATCCCCTGGGGAAATGGGGAAGTAAATCCGTGGACTACACAATACAAAGCAATTGCTATTTGAAGGAGATTAAAAGGCACTCTAGCCCTGGCCGGGTAGCTCAGTTGGTTAGAACGTCATCCTGCTACACCAAGGTTGTGGGTTTGATCCCTGGTCATGACACACAAGAATCAACCAATAAATTCATAAGTAAGTGGAATAACAAATTGATATTTCTCGCTCTCCCCCTTCTTCTCTGTCTCTAAAATCAATCAGTAGAAATAAATACATAAAAGCCACTCTAAATAGACACATCATAAAAAAAAATACAGCGACAGTATATGTGGGAGAGAGAATGGTTGAAAATCCACCCCCCTCCAGAAATATTAATAGTACACTGGCTTACATGAGGTACTCAAATAGTAATTTTCATGACAATTTAGAGAAATGGGCTTAAACTTAACATAAGGTTGGCTATTTTTCTTTATAAACAGATATAGCACAACATCAGACAGACACCTGTGATAGGCTTGTCAATTGAGAATCCTGCAATGAAAGAACTAACTCTTATTCTAACATAAGAGAGGCCTTACCTTGTGGCAAACAGAAACATCCTAGATAGCAACCCTCTGGCCACCTGAGTGTCATATTCAGGGTGGGTAAAAAGCCATTGCACCCCGTTCCTGCTCTCTCTGCTCCTCCCAGACAGCGGGAACTCGCCAAGCTTAGTGCAAGTGGGAGGGATCGCATGCCCAGTCACCTCTGTGAACTGGCCGATTAAAGTTCAGTTCCTGCTCTAGAAGAGGAAAGACAAAGGGGGAGCAGCTCAGCAGGGCACAGCTGAGGAATTTTTCCTGAGAAGAACCAGCATCTTAGCATGCAGCTTAAAAATGCCAGAGTTCTATTTTGCGGGCAGGAAGAGGAGGGAAGCAAGGAAAATCATCTGCTGATAAAAATTCATCAAACTAAAACCAGGAAGTTTCCTTGAATGATCTTCTCTGCTAAACCCACACCCTCCTCCACATGCAAAAATGCCACTGTCTGCAAAAGGGAGTTAATTGCTTTAAGCTTCCCACAGTTTGGGAGGCTACTAAAGCAGGGCTTCCATACCAACACCCGCCAAGGCCTCCTAAGCCTCGAGTCCTGAGAACACGAAGCCAGTCTCATCAGGGAGGCAGACTCATTGCCAAGGGAAGTGCAAAGTGCCGGCTGAACGAACCTTGCTGCTCACTGAGAGCGAATTAGGAGTCAAGCCCCGAGTTTCTATCATCCGTTCGTCTTGATTTACTTGATGGAGTACAAAGCACGTCACCACGTATGGGTAAATGCTTAATAATTAGGTGAGGCCATTATTAGGATGATGGCGGTGACTGGTGGTGGAAGGTGAAGATGGGATGAGAAGTTCGTGGAGGAAAGCACTGGCTTGGAAAATCTGGAGTTTTAAGCTAGAACATTTTGTCTCCTTTACCAACTCAGCAAACTATCCAGCCCAAGGCCTGACGCATCTGTTTAAGGAGAAGTTTCTGCTAAGGTAAGTTAGATCACAGGATTCCTACTAAATTAGTTATGAGAGAAGTTATAGAAGGATGGGATTGGATCTGTGAGACTAGTAAGCCCTGGGCCACTAAGATCCTCTCTTTCTCTCTTAAATAACTTTTAAAAAAATGTTATTGCTTTGAGAGAGGAGAGAGAGAGAGAGAGAGAGAGAGAGAGAGAGAGAGAGATCAATTTGTTGTTTCACTTATTTATGAAGCATTGATTGTTTCTTGTATGTGCCCTGACTGGGGATTGAACCCACAACCTTGGTGTATTGGGCCAATGCTCTAACCAACTGAGATACCCAGCCAGGGCCTAAGATTCTCTGTCTTAAACTTGGTTGTCTGGCTGGCCCCTGTATACACCTGGGAAGGCAGTTTGTTCCTTTTGCTCTTTTCTTATAAATAAGTGAGAAATACTTCCTGGCTTACCCCCACTCCCCCCCATGAAAAGGGAGCTATAGATACCTATAGCCCACTGGACTTGGAATTGGCTCATGGGGTGACCCAAGCACTTTTTAATTCCAAGATTAGTGTACAGGCTTCCATGACTTGTCACACCTGCTCAATGCCCACTTCTAACCTACATTTTAAGACCCTTAGATGATAAGCCCATCATGTCTGCTCTCTGTATGTGAATAAGACAGCAGCACCTTACCCCTTTCCATATTTCAAACCAGGATTTAGACCACAGCCAGGTTGAAAGAGCTCCCAATGACCAAATCTGGAACAATAAAGTAAGTAACAGCAGTACGGGATTATAACCCACAAAATGACGGATACGTGAAGGAATCCTCACTGATATCAACAGCTGAATAAGTAAGTAAGTGGGGGAAAGTGACAGCGCTTCCTTACAGAAGAATTCCAATCAGTAAGTGTAGATGGAAATACAGAATCATCTTTAGAGCATTCCAGTAAGAATGGTTGCAGACAATTCCACGGATGGATACTCAAATCAGTGGGAGAAAAGTTTGAGGAGAAGCAGGATATTTGCATAACCTCAAAGTTATGTCTCCGACGATATTTATTAATTACAAAGAGACAAATAATAACTAGAATGGAGAGACCTTACCCAAGTAATCAAGGTTAACACCACCAGTAATAAAATATATTGACACTAGATAATCTCTACTAGGACACACGAAGGAGGACATATCACTTCCGAGGTATTCTTGCCAAAAACGCATAACCTTAGTCTAATCATGGGACAAGATCAGACAAGTCCAAAGAGAAGACATTCTACAAAATAAGTGGCTCACATTCTTCAAATGTGTCAAGGTCATAAAAGGCAAGGAAAGACTGAGGAAATTATAGATTAGAGGAGACTAAGGAAACACGAGGATCAAACACAACGTGTACCTGTTTATAATGCAAATTCATGTGTCTACGTGAGAGAATCCCCAACTGAAATCAGGGTTCTTCACATCAACAGTAACATCGGTTGAGTGCTATGACGTGCTGGACACCGCCAGAAGTGCTTCATGTTCATTAGCACTTTCAATCCTTTCAGCAAGACTATGATTAGTTATTAAACTCATTATGCAGACTGGACACTGTGAGAGCTTAATAAGGCACCTGCAGTTACACAGTAAGATAACCATATTACACTACCATCTGATATTTATTTTACCTAACATTTAGTTCCCATTTCCTATGAGTGGGCTCTGTGCTAAGTGCTTTGAATACCTGAACTCGTTGAATTGCCATGGTTGTCCTATGAAATAGGTTCTGTTATACAGGCTGTTGGGGCCATAAATTATAGCGGCTATGAGCTTGGCCAAACAGTCTGAATTTGAACCCACCACCTTCTAGTAGAGTCCTATGCAAACCTCACAGGACTGGTATGAGAATTTGATGTCATGTGCCAAGTCCCAGCACACCACCTAGCACGTAGAAGCACAGATAAGTAGCTGCAATTTTTTATTAGGCTAACTTAGTAATCTCAGGACATTCTTCTATTAGAAATAAGAATAGTTTTACATGAATATCAGCTCAAAGATGAATTAATCTTGCTGCACAATTTGACACACTGTGTCATTTCCAAAGTATAAGATGTTGGTATATTACTTTAGGTGATTTTCATTATAGTTTTAAAAACAATGGTGGGGAGAAACCAAGATGGCGGCATAGGTTAACGCCGGAGTTTGCTGCCTCTAACAACCACTTCAAAAATACAACTAAAAGACGGAACGGACATCATCCAGAACCACAGGAAGGCTGGCTGAATGGAAGTTCTACAACTAGGAGGAACCGAGAATCAGAGGAGGCGCAGTGCTGAAGTAAAATACTAAGGTGCGGAGTGTGCGCGGCGCGGGCTGGTGGCTGAGGGCGCGGTTGTCTGTTTCAATCCGGAGGGAGCCTCAGACTCAGAGCTCCAGATCCGGGCGAGTCTCTAGGGACCCAGACTCAAACGGGAGAAGCAGGACTGTCTGGCTACGGTCCCTCCGAGGTTTGCAGCTGTTGCTGGGACAGAGAGGCAGAGCCCCTGGGGACGGACTGAGAGCAGCCATAACTGCTCCCTCCTCCGCCCTGTTGATCCCGTGGGACCCGCCCTGCCCAAGCCCTGCACAGAGCCATTTGCCGGATAGCCTCAGGCAAAGGCTAGATTAGCACAGCCAGTCGGCCTGGAGGTCAAATCCCTCTAGTATTAACTATAACAATCAAGGCTTAACTACAACAAGACTGCGCACAAAGACCACTAGGGGGTGTACCAAGAAAGCGTAAAAAATGTGGAGACAAAGAAACAGGACAAAACTATCAAGGGAGGATATTGAGTTCAGAACCACACTTTTGAGGTCTCTCAAGAGGCTTCTAGAGTCTGTCGATAAACTTGATGAGTTGTATAGGAAATCTAATGAGACCCTCGATGGTGTGATAAAGGACCATCTAGAAAGTAAGCATACACTGACTGAAATAAAGAATATTATACAGACTCCCAACAGCAAACCAGAGGAGCGCAAGAATCAAGTCAAAGATTTGAAATGCGAAGAAGCGAGAAACACCCAACCGGAAAAGCAAAATGAAAAAAGAACCCAAAAATACGAAGATAGTGTAAGGAGCCTCTGGGACAGCTTCAAACGTACCAACATCAGAATTATAGGGGTACCAGAAGATGAGAGAGAGCAAGATATTGAAAACCTATTTGAAGAAATAATGACAGAAAACTTCCCCCACCTGGTGAAAGAAATAGACTTCCAAGTCCAGGAAGCGCAGAGAACTCCAAACAAAAGGAATCCAAAGAGGACCACACCAAGACACATCATAATTAAAATGCCAAGAGCAAAAGACAAAGAGAGAATCTTAAAAGCAGCGAGAGAAAGAAACTCAGTTACCTACAAGGGAATACCCATACGACTGTCAGCTGATTTCTCAACAGAAACTTTGCAGGCCGGAAGGGAGTGGCAAGAAATATTCAAAGTGATGAATAGCAAGAACCTACAACCAAGATTACTTTATCCAGCAAAGCTATCATTCAGAATTGAAGGTCAGATAAAGAGCTTCACAGATAAGGAAAAGCTAAAGGAGTTCATCACCATCAAACCAGTATTATATGAAATGCTGAAAGGTATCCTTTAAGAAGAGGAAGAAGAAGAAAAAGGTAAAGATACAAATTATGAACAACAAATATGCATCTATCAACAAGTGAATCTAAGAATCAAGTGAATAAATAATCTGATGTACAGAATGAACTGGTGATTATAATAGAATCAGGGACATAGAAAGGGAATGGACTGACTATTCTTGGGGGGAAAAAGGGTGTGGGAGATGCGGGAAGAGACTGGTCAAAAATCGTGCACCTATGGATGAGGACAGTGGGTGGGGAGTGAGGGCGGAGGGTGGGGTGGGAGCTGGAAGGAGGGGAGTTATGGGGGGAAAAAAGAGGAACAAATGTAATAATGTGAACAATAAAGATTTAATAAAAAAAAATTATAAAAAATAAAAAAAAACAAAAAAACAATGGTGGATATATATTTTTAAAGTTTTTGAATCATATGATTTGAGGAACCCTGGATTATGTCCCAGGAATTTTGGGGCTCTCCAGAACCTAATTTGGAAACTGCCATTAAGATATTATCCTCGCCCTAACTGGTTTGGCTCAGTGGATAGAGCGTCGGCCTGCTGACTGAAGGGTCCCAGGTTCGATTCTGGTCAAGGGCATGTACCTTGGTTGCGGGCACATCCCCAGTAGGGGGTGTGCAGGAGGCAGCTGATCGATGTTTCTCTCTCATTGATGTTTCTAACTCTCTATCCCTCTCCCTTCCTCTCTGTAAAAAATCAATAAAATATATATTTTTTAAAAAGATATTATCTTCTGAACTGTGAGCTTCTGGCCGTTTTATTCAGCCTCTCCGTGCCACTCTCACAAGCCTACATTTTCACCAGCCTTGCCCCCAATTCGCTCTTCCAGTCCCTTTTCTGAACCACTTGGTACAGACCTCTGCGCCTCCTACCTGTGCTTCAGCCGAAGCTTAGCTCCTCCTGACCATGCCGCTTTCCTGTGCTGGGGGTCAGAGGTGAGGTGCTCTGGGCTGAAGGAGTCAGAGGTGCCAGTATCTGCAGGACCCGGTGCTGCACACGCATCTCTGCCAAAAAAATAGGAAACAGGAAGTTGAGCGTGATGGTGTTCGTGGGCAAGGGCACAAATGAATCAAACAAGAAGCATGTGTGAAAATTAACCCTGGAGTTAGAGCAAAACAACACAGCTAAGAGCAAAGTTATAAGCCTGCAGCCATTAAAGTTCTCTGCCCAAAAGCAGGCAAATGTACTTCTATGTTTCTGTGAAGCACTGACATGCATTGCCAATCTCAGAATAACAGATTTTCCAACCAAGGGGGACGAAAGATACACTAGCTATTAAGAAGGTGAACTCCCCTATAATTCAGCATCCATTGGCAAGTGAACTCACGGGTCAGACAGGTGGTTTCCTGAGACCACGCCCCGCGGCCTCACCTCTCAGGAGAACATCTGCATGTGGAGCAGCCCTTCTCTGTTCAGCGGTGGCAGCTCACAGCACACGCCAGCTCCTGAGCCCCAGCTATTTCAGATTGTTTGGATTCCACTGCCCTGCAGGCAAGCCTCGTGTGTGTCCATTTTAAGTCTGCCCCCCACCCCCCCACACCCCCCGGTTCCCTAACACCATCCCCGTAACTTGTTCCTCCTTACTCCCAGGGAGTCAGAGAAAAATGTTAAGCCCCATGTGGCCAACGCATTGTGCCATGGGAACGGGCATATTTCTCCTTAGGAGAGTCCTGGCTGTGGAATTTCCAAATGCCCTGACCACACCCCTAAGGCCTCCCCTGATCCGACGGCCCCAGCACCGGCACCGGGCTCTGAAGCGGGTTTGCCACATCCCACTTGGCTGGGTACCGGCGGTGCGCTTTCAGAGTCTGTCTCCGAAGGTCTAAGCCTCTGAGAGCTGACTGGTCTGCCCCTCACAGATCATGGAAGCAGGCATCTGAGAAGGTGCAAGCACATGCTGTTTCTCCTCTGCACAGGCCTTTGCTGAGGGCGTGGGATCACTGAACGGTATTGATTTCTTGTCATTTCAAGATTTGGAGAGAGATGACCAGGGAGTCAGCGAGGAGTTTCCGTTTCTAGGCTCAAGTTCATCTTTACCTTAATTATACCTAAGCACCATCCCCTCCTGCACATCACTTCTCCCACCAAATTTAGGATTTCTGGCTTTGAGATTCCACAGTCAGTCTAGGTGGAAAACAGTCCTGGAATCAGTGGTGGAAAGCCTTTCGTCCCAATGACCCCCAAATTGGGATCCTCCCTTTGCCCTTCTCTCCCCTGGCCAGTATTTATCTGTATACGGAACTAGGCCTGTCTCCAAAATCACATGTTGTTCTACCCACCTGAGGTTCCTGCGCTACCTGCCTCAGGACAGACTGGAATCAGCCAAGGCTGCCACGCTTTGATCTCATCAGAAAATGGTGCTACAAGGGTACCACGTGACTGGGGCAGGTTAGTCAAGCCTTTCCTTTTAAAGCTATGTGTACTTTCCCCTATGTCCGTGGTCGGCAAACTGCGGCTTGCGAGGCACACACATGCGGCTCTTTGGCCCCTTGAGTGTGGCTCTTCCTAAGCCTTAGGAGTACCCTAATTAAGTTAATAACAATGTACCTACCTATACAGTTTAAGTTTAAAAAATTTGGCTCTCAAAAGAAATTTCAATCGTTGTACTGTTGATATTTGGCTCTGTTGACTAATGAGTTTGCCGACCACTGCCCTATGTCAAGAGTTATTCTCATAACTTTTCTAGAAGACAAGAACTAATATTTTAGCCCCATTTTAATATTTTAGCCCTATTGTCCAGGAGAACAAACGGAGACACTGAGAGGTGGTATATATCCTGGCCAACCACACAGGGAATCATACTCACTACGAAAACCACTGACAACCACTCACGCTTCTTCTTCCCAGTTTAGTATTTTCACATCTTTTCCACTTTATGTCACAAATTCTAAAGGCCTTGGGATCACTAACCCAGATTTGGACAGAATAGGTAGCGAAGGGTGATGATGGAGCCATTAATTAAACATGTTACCAAATGAGCTTATTTTTACTTAAGAGATACTCAAAGCTACAGTGTTTTTACTTAACCAGTTAACTACCCCGATATTTTGAATTTAATTAAAAAAGGTCTGCCGCTTGTGTCTATAGACGCTTATGGCGTACAAATGGTTAAAGACACCAAAAAAACCCACAAAAAAAACCCACCACAACAAAACCGAAATAAACAAAACCCACCAAACAACAACAACAAAAAACCCCACAACCCAACAACCAAAACAACATTGTAGAATGAATGAAACAGCTTCAAAGCAGAAAAATACAGAAACAAACTTCCACCTTATGGGGCTACGTCCAGATTTCGGAAAGGTATCACTCTCTCTGGGGTCATCCACAGTTGTGTTCGTGTCTGTGGTTTGGACATCGTTTTCTCCGGGTGCAGGCCAGGGGTAGCCTTTTGGAGAAATTCCTTTGGATTTATGCTGGGTGTATCTGTGTACTCATTTTCATAATTTGCTCTATTTAAAGCCATGTTCTTGGTTTCCCATGTGTCTTTTTTCATTGTATCCTGCTCCATGTCCATCGTGCATGCAGCCGGACTTACTGTCATCTCCCTATCCTGCCTCTAGTGTCATCACCATAGCTCCCAGCACCTGTCCCCTCAGTCTCCTAGAGTGCAGAAGGTCTATATTCCCGGCTTCTTGAGTGTCTGCAAGAAGTTTTTAAGAACTGATACTGGTGGGTATAGATTTCTGTTCTAAGGCTAACACAGCTGTTCTTCATTTTCTGGTGGCTGAGCATTTATCAAAAGTTTCACATTCTCAATAAATTGCTCTGTCTTTAAAATCCCCTTGTTCCTGTGACTGACCTTTTGGGACCTATATATTCAGACTTAACCTCTGGGTCACTGTCCCTTCATTACTCTCCTTTTTTTTTTCTTTTTTCTTTTTAATTCATTATTGACCATCGAGGAAGCTTGTTCTGTATCCCCTCAGGCCTGTATCCTATCTGGTGCTTTCCATCACAGGCATAACAAAACCTCTCTGTCTTTGGCTCACCCACTCTGGTCTGGCAGCTTGGTTATTACAGGAGGGTCATACTTAACCCTTCAGCCACGCGTAGGTGTACATCTGTGTCTCAGATCCGCGTCCATTTGTACCTCCCGTTTCTCTTGCTGCTGCTTTTTCTCACTTGATTTCCCCTGAAACCACTCAAACGAATCCCCATGTATGACTTATTCCACTGGCATTCAGCATATTTCTGATTTTTCCCCTGAAACCGTAAGCTTAACTATTGGCAGATCTTAGTCAATGATTTCTATGTCAGCCTTGCACAAAGGCTGGAAAGGGGTGGGTAGGGAAAAAAGCCAAACTTTTAACCTAGTATATATTTAATCTGTTCAGATTCACTTTAGGTTTCAACCCTCCCACCTACTGTATCACCTCGCCCAAGACCCTCATGCAGGGCCTTCTAGTTAAACTGATAATACCTCCCCCACTGGAAGGGTTTGATATTCTGTAAATCACTCAGGGCCTGACTGTACACCCACTCTGATCAGGGGCAGGCTGTATGATGTGTGTGAGCAACATGGATTCTGGAGCCGCTGCTCAGGCTCCTGTTCAGGCTCTATCACCTAGTAGGTGTCTGACCTGGGGCAGGTTGCTTAACCTCAGTTTCCTTCTCCATAAAATAGGACAATGGCACCTGCATCAAAGGGTAGCTGTGAGGCTTAAATGAATCGATATAAGCAAAGCACTTAGAACAGTGCCTCACAATAAATAACTTCTTACCAATACAAAAGAAACTTACACTTATTAGGCACATGGTATGTACCAGATATTGTGCTTCTAAACGTTATTCAGGTAATATTCTTATCATCAGAGACAGTGATGGTCCTCATTTTACAGGTAAAAAAAGTGAAATGAAATAAAAGTAGAAAGTTTGGCCAAATGCCACATCCTCTTCACTCCCCCCCTCATTAAATGCCTCTGAGGAGAAGAACTAGGATCTGAATACTTTTCTTCTTAGCCATCAGCCACATGCCAAGCCATGCATGCCTGTCATTTCTTCCACATCTTCCTTTTGCTCCTCATATGAAACAAAAAGATATGCATGAAAACAGAAGACCAGCAAATATACCAAAATGTTACCTACCGGGTCCTAAGATTATGGGTGATATTTTTCTTCTCTTTTTCTGTATCTTACAAATTGTTTACAATGAACATTTATCATTTTAACTACCAGAAAAAGTAAATTAGCCTTATTTTTTCCCTAACTAGATGAGTCTGAGCGTCTAATTTCTCCATATTTTTAGAGGGAAGTCTTGGTCGGGAAATGGAAGTGGATGTACGTATCCTAGGAGCCCATTTGAGCAGTGGAAAGACTTCACGCTGTGGCAGGATTTACTTTGGCAGTTTCTGCAAACACTGATTTTACTCTGGGAGCTTCTTCACTCATTGGAGAGGAAGCAGGATTTCTCAGAAATTGGTATTAGCAGAGGGAGACGAAACCTCCCTGAGAAAATTTAGCCTCTGCCTTTTTGCTCTCACCTCGAGTTCCCAGTGAACCATTACAATTCCTCATTTTAATATCGTACATCACAGCTTGAAAGCACCTTTTGTATATTATTGCATTTGGCCCTCATAATAATCCTGAAGGGCAAGCAGAGCAGGTGTTATTCGTTCCCATTTAGCAGATGCAGACAGCCTCAGATGGGGACAGTTACTTGCTCGAGGTCAGGGCGGATAAGTTACATAGCTGGCATGGGAAGCCAGGGTCCCTAACTCTCGCTTCCACACTGTCTCTTATGTCATACTGCCTTTGGATTCTACAATCCTGGAAATCCATTGACACAGGTGGCAAACATTTAATACCAAAGGCTTCTTTAAAGGAAAAGCTTCTTCCAAAGAAAGCGGAGTTATTGAGATTTAGATGGGACCTCTCTCATAACTGTCCGTAGATTGAGAGAAATGATGAGGCCAGTTTTTGAACCCCGCCCCGCCCCCCTTACCCCTGCTACCCAGACTGCTTTCCTGCTCTTGACTCAGAACTTCTTAACACTGGTCACACTGCTGAAATGATACAGTACATGTTTCATGCTCAGAGCCGACTTCTATACCCAGCTCAACCATCCATTCACTCAATCAACAATCATTAACCGTCAGCCATGGACCACACAATAGATTAGGCATGGGGTTTGTAACCGTGGCAAAATAGACACAATCCCTCCCTCTATAACATTACAAATTTCTGGGGAGCACAGGCAAAATAACAGTACGAATATATAATTACAAATCATAACTGCTAGGGAGATAGAGCACATAGGACAAGAGGAGTGTACTCAGCACGCCTTCCTCTCCTTTCCATCTACTTTCTTACATTGTATGTATGTTAATCTCCCTCCTCTCATGTGCCTCACAGAGAGCAGGCATCAGAGCAGCAGTCCCAGAAGTTGCAATTAGCTTATGGAGAGTTTTGAGCCAGGCTTGGTGCTAACTACTACCTCCACAGTTTATTGTGATCTTCACAACCAACCTCTAAGGTAGGTACTTTTATGCCATCACATGCCTGATTTACAACTGAGGAAACTGAGACTCAGAAGCAGAGGGAACTGCTCAAACTCTAGTGGAACAAGAATTGGCATCCAGATCTGGCTGATGGCAAACCCTGGGATCCTAAGGACTGTACAATACATTTGACCCTTGAACAACACAGGTTTGAATTGTACTTATGTGGAGAGTTTTTCAATAAGTGTATTTTCTCTTTCTTATGATTTTCTTAATTACATTTTTTTCTCTGGCTTACTTTATTGTAATACTAAATGCCTAGCGCATGAAATCATGCAGAGGTAGGGTCCCTAGGCCTATCCTGCGATCAGGGCCATCTTCCGCCCATTCGCCAGTCCCGCCCCGCCGCTGACACCCACCCCAGTTCCCTGTTCGCCATCCAGCGATTGGAGCCTGCGGGCTGGGGGGAGGGACCGAGAGGTGGTCAATTGGTCGTTCTGATCGTTACGCCGTTATGGTCGCTAGCCTTTTATTATATAGGATAGTATACATTATCACATGTAACATGTAAAATGTGTTAATGGACTGTTTATGTTATTGGTAAGGTTGCCAGTCAATTGGAGGCCTGAGATAGCCACTATAAGACAGGAGCTATTATCATCCAATCAAAGTGGCCAATCTGCAAGAGACCAATAGGGAAGTCACCTAACGGGTGTGTCAGGATGGTGGTGTAGTGATGGGCCCTTTTACTTCTTAAAAAGGGAAACTGCCCATGTCCCCTGGGGGCACAATGGGTCTGTGGGAGCCAGCATTTCTCTCCTGCATTTCTACTTGCAAATAAGTTGCTCCTGTCCTAGACTGCCTAGAGAAGAGGGGTGGGCATTGAAGATGTAAATGGAGACTGTCATTCATTGAGAAAGTAGGTCCCTGGCTAAATTTGGCATCAGCTAAGGAATCTTAGCAAAATTGAACTCACCCCCTTGTTCTGAGGGAGGCCTTAATCCTCACTTTGCCCAAGAGGATTACTGGGTCTTAGAAAGAAGCTCACATGCATTTTTTTTAGAAAAGCTCGTGCCAGCTGCATTTATGTCCACAATATGCAAGATTCGTTCTGCTTTTTAGGGTAGATAATAGACATTCCATGCTATTTAAATGCCTCCAAATCTCATACCTAAATGTTTCCAACCTTTGCTATCACCCAAAGCAGGAATCTTGCCGTCTCCCAAGCTTTCCCCCAGCTGTTGCTTTATATTCTTTGGGAGCACAGTTTACATGGAGGGCAAGGTACCAAAATGCAGCCCATTTGTGAAAATGTAATTGTTTGAGGTTTACAATACACCTTTTCAAGGTGCTTGTAATTATGGTTCCATGGACTGAATTTTTACATATCTCCATCATTTTCCCTTTCCTTTTGTTACTATAGGATTAGTGTAACACAGTCTAGAGTTCTGTGGGGTTTTTGTTTTTGTTTTAAATCCTGTAGGTCCTTACTCATCCCAACACTACCTTATCCTCTCCAGAGGAATTCTGGACCCACTGACATATATAATACGGAAGTGGGACTGACAAATTCTGTGTCTTTAGCATGGCACTCACAAAACATCATTTAAAATTATTATAAATTTGGCATCTGTGTTGAGCTTTACAATTTACAAAGTATTTTTACCTAACAATTTTAATCCTCATAACAACCCTATGAAGTATTGTCTCCCTCTCACAGAAATGGAAACCGAGGCACAGGTAATTTAAATAAGTTGCTCAAGATCACAAAGAAAGTGGTAAAGCCAGGCCCCAACCTCCAAATGGTGAACATCACATCACCTAAGGGCTTAGTGAGATATTGGAGGGCTGGGCAATCTTTAGAAAACAGAGTTAGTCACCTTGTCCCAGGAAGAGCATAACAATTCGTTCAGTAGTCTTTCTTAGGAGTGATGATTTGTGGTGGTTTCTAACTACTTCTTACCCGGGCTGCTTAATTTCCACCTGAAGTTAGAATTCTTGTGTTAACTCTGGGGCCAATGGGACTGCAAGTGAGAAGGAATTTAAGCCTCTAGCACAGTGGTTCTCAACCTTCCTAATGCCACGACCCTTTAATACAGTTCCTCATGTTGTGGTGACCCCCAACCATAAAATTATTTTCATTGCTACTTCCTAAGTGTAATTTTGCTTCTGTTATGAATCGTAATGTAAATATCTGATATGCAGGATGTATTTTCATTGTTACAAATTAAACATAATTAAAGCATAGTGATTAATCACAAAAACAATATGTAATTATATATGTGTTTTCTGATGGTCTTAGGCAACCCCTGTGAAAGGGTCGTTTGACCCCCAAAGGGGTCGCGACCCACAGGTTGAGAACCGCTGCTCTAGCAGTATCTCAGGAGACAGCTTTAAGACAAACTCTTGGCTAGTTGTGTTCTCATCTTGAGCCTCAAGTCCCCATGCAATCCCCCAGTTCCCAGGGCCTCCCGTTGGTACCAATTTCCCTCCAGCCTGGAGCCTGGCCTTGTTAATGTTCACTAACCCACAAACAGATGGTATTGGGAGCAAATGGCCAGGGAAGGCAGGTAGAGAGGTTTTGTCTGACAGGGCAGAGCAGGTCCTTCCCCCTGCACTAGGCACTAACACAGAAGGGTTGGGCATCAGGCAGGAGTTTGGCAAGTCCTGGGGCAGCCAAGCCAGGCCAGGCCAGCCTAGGCAGGAAATACTCTGTGAGCTGTACATCACCTCTTGTCCCCCCTCCCACTGCAACCCCAACACACCAAGCATGGGAAAGGCACAGAACCCATGACAAAGTGAGGGTAGTGGGCTGTGACCCCAAGTCACGCATCCAGCTGCAGATCCAGCTGCAGATCGGTGGCCTTCGGCCCAGCCAGCCCTGGCTCAGTAGGGGAGGCGGTCTCTTCTCACTATGGCATTCCAGCTGCTAGTGGTGAAGAGGTAACCATGGGAACCATCACAAAGAGCTTAAAGTTGAGGAAAGAGGCTGGAGGCGACAGGGAGGCAGAGAGGGACTTCAAGTGACAGTCCTGCAATTCTAACTTTAGCCATGCACATCGATTTTGAGTCCGAATAAGAGACAAGTGGAGACTGCACACGGTGAAGCAGCTTCGAAAGGTCAGAGACAACCACAGAGCTAAGACCTTCCTAGGTTCTTCCTCCAGCTTTCTTCGTCCTCCTTCAGCCAGCAGAGCCCTAAAAGAATTCTGTCTGCCAGTAATTTTGCCCTGAGATAATGGGGGTCACTTGGGTGGACAGAACTTCAAATACACACAGTCACATTCCTTCAAATGCAGAGCTGCAAGACCAAAGGGGGTCCCCCCTTTCCCTCTAGCGTCGTTCAGTCCATCGCCTCTGACAGCACCGCCTTGCATGCTGGGGGCTTCTCTGATGGGTCTGTAAACAGACCTGCACCCCTTGGGGCTGAGGAAGGGATCCTGAGACGGGCTGTCTAGCCGCACTGCAAGGAGAGGCTGGGGTGTCCAGAACGCTGGTACAGGGCCTCTTAGTGGGACCCCGTGAAAGGGCTCAGATCTAAACAGGAAATCATGTCTGTATATTTAACCACACCCCCACCCCCACCCCCACCCCCAGGATCTACACATTACTTTAATAAACGGCCAAGGTGACTTCTTATGTCTTCATCACATCGATAGAGTTCTCCACCTACCACCTAGGACAGTGATGGCGAACCTATGACACGCGTGTTAGAGGTGACACGCGAACTCATTTTTTTGGTTGATTTTTCTTTGTTAAATGGCATTTAAATATATAAAATAAATATCAAAAATATAAGTCTTTGTTTTACTATGGTTGCAAATATCAAAAAATTTCTATATGTGACACGGCACCAGAGTTAAGTTAGGGTTTTTCAAAATGCTGACACGATGAGCTCAAAAGGTTCACCATCACTGACCTAGGACTTACTTTTCATTTTTATTTATTTTGTTAATCCTCACCCGAGGATATTCTTTCCATTGATTTTGAGAGAGGGGGGGAGAGACACAGAGGGAGAAACATCGATGTGAGAGAGACACATCGATTGACCCGCAACCGAGGCATGCGGCCCTGAATGGAATAGAACCCAGGACCTTTCAGTCCGAGGGCCGATGCCCTATCCACTGAGCCAAACCGGCTGGGGCTGGGATTTATATTTTTACTTAAAGTTTTCTAGCTCCGGTTTCACCAGAATCTGGGAGTTGAGGAAATGCCCGTGGAAATAGGGAATATCCTGGGTCAACAGTTTACTTTGCCTCGGACTATGCCAGGGCTCGGGTACCATTCCTCCCCTTGGGGTCCTTGTGGAAACCAAGATAAGGTGGCATCTATGTCAGTCCCTAAATGGGCTTCACAAAGTCTAGGCCGACCTAAGAGGCCATGTGGTTCTCCACATTTTTGTTCACCAACTGACTTCTTAATTGGAGTCTCTGAGGCCGGGGGGTGAAGGAGAATGTCAGAGAGTCAGTGACAGGCAGAATTTTGAGGGTTGGGGGAAGAATGTGACAAGTTCATTAGCGCCTCTCCTGCCCCAAGCAATAAGGTACTAAGTAGACCCATAACCATTTAAGAACACACTCAGGAGTCATCAATTCCTCCACCACCAGTGTTCACTTGCAGGCAGCCCCAAAAGGAGGGAGGGCACTTGTCAATGTTCCTTTCTCCTTGCAGTTATTAAATAAAAAATAATTTTACCTAAAAGAGAAAACTAACTGACATCTATTATGAACCTCCTCTGGTTACAGGCAAGGTCTTGTTGGGTTCCAATCCTGGCACCTCCATGCCTAACCTCAGCTGTGTTGGTTTCCTCACCTTTAAAAGCAGATAGTAATAGTGCCTACCGCATAGGAGGGTGAGGAAGATACAAGTTTCAGACAGTTCGCCCCTCTTAGCAAATACTCAATACACATTAGAAGTTAACACCCACCAGGTGTTAAGCTAGTTATCTTTACGTGTATTTTGTCACTTAATCCTTATAACAGCCTTCATCTGATAAGTATTAATACCTCTGTGAAGGTATTTTTATCATCGTTTTGCAGATGAGGAAACTCGAATTTAAGGAATTTAAGAACTTAACCTAAATTGCTCGTAGGTGGTGGAACTCAGATGCTAACCTAAGTCATACTGGCTCCACAGTCCAAGACCTTTCCATGACACTAAATTGCCTTTGTACATAAGGTCATTTTGTTGTTGCTGCTGTTATCTTTAGTAATGAATACCAAGAGAACACATTAGCAAAAGACTCTGATGTTTAAGAAAATAGTATCAATGAAAAAGAACCAGGATTTTAAACTTCCACAATAAGAGGCTTAAAAAAAAAGATGGGCCCTAACCGGTTTGGCTCAGTGGATAGAGCATCAGCCTGCAGACTCAAGGGTCCCAGGTTCGATTCCGGTCAATGGCATGTACCTTGGTTGCGGGCACATCCCCAGTAGGGAGTGTGCAGGAGGCAGCTGATCGATGTTTCTCTCTCATCGATGTTTCTAACTCTATCCCTCTCCCTTCCTCTCTGTAAAAAAAATCAATAAAATATGTTTAAAAAAAAAAAGACGGGGGTGGGGGGAGACAACCCTCTGCCCTGACAAATATTTCAAGAGAAATGGATACACATTTATACTAAGTCAGGGCAGGGCGTCTATGAATCCTTGAGTGTAAAATATCTTCCTATTCATCGCTGAATTCCAGAGGCTATTAAAATGTTCTCAGTAAATGGTCCATGTTTACTGAATGAATTAAACCAACCCAACAACAAAATGCCTCTGCTGGAGCTGGCAAAGTATAGGAAACATCTTTGGCAAACACTCTGTTGAACTAAATAATAACTGAAGTTTGACCAGCTGGTGTGGCTCAGTGGTTGAGCGTCGACCTATGAATCAGGAGGTCATGGTTCGATTCTCGATTAGGGCACATGCCCGGGTTGCTGGCTTGATCCCCAGTGTGGGGCGTGTAAGAGGCAGCTGATCAATGATTCTTTCTCATCACTGATCTTTCTATATCTCTCTCCCTTTCCCTTCCTCTTGAAATCAATAAAATTTGAAAAAAACTGAAGCTTAATAGATTAAGTAAACTCCTGTATTTTATTTATCACTCTGTCCAAAGTATTTTGCTGAAAATTCAAGTTGTATAATTATAAAAAAATTATAATTTTTTAAAAAAAGCACAATATTGGTTTGATACAGAGATCAAGAGTTGTTTTCCACCTTTGGAAGAAAATATAATATGTCACCCTTTCACCTAGGTTCCCAGATGATGTGAGCCTAGTTTGGGAGTTCAGCTTCAACTAGTATCCTTAAATCAGTCGTCAAAAATTCCCTATTTCCTGGGCTGCCTCCTACACAGTAAATGTTTGCCTGGTGGGTATTTCTTCTCTTTGGGATTTACTTGTGCTGTCAAAGCAAAGCCCCAGTGGTATTTTGACCAGGTAGGCAAGAACTATAAATTTAAATTCCCTACAACCTCAAAAAAAGGACCCATTAAAAAAGAAGATACATATAATGCTCAGGCTATCATCTATCTATCTATCTATCTATCTATCTATCTATCTATCTATCTAAAAGCCTAAGCAACGGTTACGACCGGAATGATGCGCACTGACCACCAGGGGGCAGACACTCAATGCAGGAGCTGCCAGTGTGCTCCCACAGCCAACCTCCCGCGGTCCCTCCCCCAAGCTGGGGGTGGGGGGGGGGGCAACTGGCCAGCCAACCTCCTGCAGTCCCTCCCCCCTGCCAGCTGATCCCCCTCCCCATAGGCCCTAAATGCAGGCCAGGCTGAGGGACCCCACTTCAGTTAATTAATATGTTCCAAGGTCCTTGGTAATATTAAATAAGATGGCTTTCACAAAAAGTACATTTTATCATCAACACCGAAACCACGTATTATATTTATCACAGTGCATGATTAGCTGACATTTATTGAGTTCTGACTAAGCTGAACACTTTCATTATCTAACTTAATCCTCACAATAACCCTATGAAAATGTTTTATTGCTGTCCAATGGCTTCAGGCTCAGAGGCATTAAACAACTTGCCCAAGGTTAATATTCACCTAGAGACAGAGATGGGATGTGTACCCTTGTCTATCTCTAGGACCCAAGCTGTTCTAATTGTATCTATGCTTTGCATACAATAAAATACATAGGTCTTAAGTGTTTGGTTCAATGGCTTTTGATCATTGTGGGTATTTATATAACCATAACTAAAAAAAAGACATAGCACATTTCCACCGCTCCAGAAAATCTCTTCTTACTGCTTTCCAGTCAATCCTCCCACCCCCAGAGGCAAGCACCATCTGCATTCATAAATTAGTTTTGCCCATTCCAGTATTTCAGAAATAGAATTGCTTCTGTCTCTAGATTCTTTCAGTTTAACACAATGGTTCTGGGATTCATCTAGGTGTTCATTCCTTTTGATTACTGAGTAAGCATTCCATTGTATGGATGTACCACAGTTTATCCATTTTCCTGTTGATGAATCTAGGGAAGTTTCCAGTTGTTGACGATTATAAGGCTGTTATGAACATTCTGTATAAGTCATTTTGTGCACATTTGTTTTCCTCTATCTTGGGTAAACATCTAGGTGTGGAAATGGTGGGTCATGGGGTTGGTGTCTGTTTAACTTACAACAAACCTAAGTTCTTAACTCTGTACTCTACTCCCTCAGAAATGCCCTAGTCCATGGTAGCCACATGTGGCTCTTTGGCCCCTTGAGTGTGGCTCTTCCTAAGCCTTAGGAGTACCCTAATTAAGTTAATAACAATGTACCTACCTATACAGTTTAAGTTTAAAAAATTTGGCTCTCAAAAGAAATTTCAATCGTCGTACTGTTGATATTTGGCTCTGTTGACTAATGAGTTTGCCGACCACTGCCCTAGCTTATTAACCTCTTCTATAACAAGTTCCCTGAGGGCAAAGATCCCATTTCCAGTTCCTGGGCTGCCTCCTGCACAGTAAATGTTTGCTGAATAAATGAAATGACCATTGTTCACACTGTATTCCTGTTCCTTCTTTAGGCGTTACTATAGCAAAAGGAAACATGCTTGGCATGCACGGAAAAACATGACAAGCTGGAGGGGGTGAAGTGGAGGCACTGCTCATTCATTCAAGCAAGGTGACCAACTGTCCAGCCAGGAGACGCGTGGCTTCCCACTTTCTTTTCGACAGGACCTTTCCTAGAGAGTGAACCCCTCCCAGTGATCCTGCAGGAAGAAAGAGGGGTGGCTGCTCCCGATCAAGTGACACTATGGAAAGGGAGGAAGGTGTCACTGCAATTGAGGTCACACAGTGGTTAGAATTACAGGATACTTCTGGCGAACAGGAGGGCAGAGGAAGCAGCAAGCCATGAAACCCTGACCTTCTGAAAGAAGCCAGCAACACAGCAGCACTGCTGGGGCCCAGGGAACGAACAGCCTCCAACAGAAGTTACAGAGACACTTGGTTTTGGTAAAAGTGCCACATGGTTTCTACGTTGAAAATGAAAAGTCAAGAATACATTTTGAGGAGAAAGTAAAATGTTAATGCAAAAAAATGTAGCCAGGTTTAACACACAAGATAGGATAATAAAGAGAACATTGGGTCAAAAGTAGAGAAAGGTCTCAGGCATACAACATCCTTAGCTCAGAGGTTTATCATGCTACACCCCTTCCTGCCCAATTGAGGCAGAACTTTTAATCCCCATGAATCAATTCATTCATTTACTTTAAATCACAGAACTTACACTGCATTCAACCTATAACTTCTTAGAAGGTAACGGAATCATTATTGATATTCTATTCATCAACAGAAAACGTTGGACAAGTCCTAAGGGTAATTTTAACTCTTTCTTACAAAAAAAAAGAATATTTGTTTTACATAAATCAAAACAGGACTCAGATGCTTTAGGGCAATTGTTTTCTTTGGTCCCAGGTTATGGAGGACTGAAATAAGTTTAGAATTCCTCCATTTGGATTCCTGATAGGGGACCTAGTCTTCCTTTATCCAGGCAGAACTGCACTGAAGCCATCCTAGGCAGATGGATGTTTATTCTATTCTCAAAATCTCCAGGGAAGAGAATTCTCTACAACATCCCTTGGTAACCTTCTCCAGGGTTTTATCAAGCACACGGTGAGGAAGTTCTGATGTAGAAACCAATAAAAATATTAACTCTATGAGCCTAGCTACAAGCACTGGGAAGAAGGATGCATAGGCTTGGGCACTTTGCCTTTAATGGTAGAGAGATGTATTTACAAAACAGGCTACGCAAACAGAAACCATTTGTCAGGAACAGATGTGGGGAGTTGGTTCAAGAGGAACTGCCACAATAAATTCTGTTCCATGTGAATAAGTTATTGTTGGTTATAACATTTTTTTAAGTACAAATTTACTTCCTTGTCAATGACTAGATTTAGTGCCTGGCCAGGTTTGTTCGAAATTTTAAAAAAATGTCCCTAGCTCAAAGTTTTCAAATGCCTGGGCTTCTGTGTAAAACGAGGCCTTAGCAAGCAGAACATAAATGTTATTGTTAAGGATGACTTTACTTCTTTCTCATTTCTGTATATTCTACCTTTTACCATCGGGGAAAAAAAGATATCTTAAAAGACAAAAATAGCCATCAGAATGAATTAAAATGCAAAACAACTTCTTGTGAAATGATTTGGGGGAAGATTTAGCCATTGGTCTGACCATCACGCTTTTGATTGAAAATGATCATTTAACTAGCCCGTCCATCTTAACAATAGAAATAGAAAAAGATTTCCTGTTGCACCTGGTATCTCACTGCCATCTCTCCATGGAGATTTCATGCATGAGGGCAATCACTGGCTGCCAGTCCGAAAGTGCACCACCACCGCACTACGATCTGAACACGAACCACAAACCGGCAATGCTAAAGTGCACGAGAGACAGGGACCGACACCCCCCACCCGCCCCCGCCCCCACAAGATGCTCCATGGACTGAAACTTCATAAGCTCCCATCCTTCAGCCAGGCACGTGTCCGGTATAATTTCATTTCCATGATTTAAATGTCCCTACATGACCATGAAAAACACCTTTTAAAAATCTGCCTTAAGATCTACAACAAGTGGGGGAGGGGGGGAACGGGGGAGGGGGCAGGCACGCCCTTCCCAGCACATTTGGGGCCTTTCCTACAGAAACGAATCCAGTACAATGAAGAAAGTTAGGTCGTTCTGAACTCAGTGGGAGCCCTCGTGGGCAGCCATTTATCAAAATTAAAACATTTCACAGGTCATTTCTTCTGAAAAGTGATCTTGCTGTCAATAATCGGCACTTACGTTCTTCTTGGCGCAGCAGTTCTGCCTCCCTAGTAAACACCCAGGCCCAGAGTCCCGAGACCCTCGGAGCGGGCGCCAACCTGCTTAGGGCGGGGGCCATTATTCCCCGAGGAACCGTTTCAAGTCGCGGCGTGGGGGAAATAAAATTTTTGGAAGAAGGGGTGGAACCTCCCTTGCTCCCTCCCTTCCAAGGAAGAGTGGCCCCCGGGGAAAGAGGAATCGCCCCCGAATTTCATAACCCCCCTTTGGGGGCCCCCCCCCCCCCCGTGCTGCCGGGGACTCCAGGGCCAAACCCAAT
>NW_005871904.1:78364-133773 GCF_000147115.1 Myotis lucifugus
TCTCTCCCCAGAGCATCCACAGGAAGCCGCGGCGATTGGCCCCGCGCTCCGGCCGCATTTGCATGTCAATGGCAGGGAGGGCTCCCCGCGGTTTGAAAACGGAGTCCGGGCGGGAGGCGGCCGGCTCCCCGCGGGTCCTCCCCGTCCCGACGCACACACGGCCAGTCCCTTCCTCCCCGGGTCGCAGTCACCAAGGTGCCTAACTCTGCCCCCGCCGCTTCCGAAATGGGGAGGAATCCAAAAAAGCAAAACACCAACTTTAAGAAGCCCGCGCTCGCCTTTCGGGGGCTCTACAGTTAGCAATTGATCAAATGAAGCATGAATGAAGGTAAAAAGTTCACAGCTTAAAAAAAAAGCAAAAAAAAAAAAAAAGCTCACATTACAAGGAAAATAGCCATCCCTTTTCTCCTTATGTCCTCTTTCCAGTGGGAGTCACCGGGAGAGACCGGGGTCGCCGCTGCCCGGGCGAAACTGTTGAAACCTTCCTTCCAGCCCCTTGGTTTCCATGAGCATCATCTCTAGACGAGAGACAGGTGATTGGTTCAGCGGTCGCGACGGTGATCCTTGGGGAGATACTGGATTCAGTTTTGGAAACTTCGGGGTCTTAGACACAGTTATATCTGCTTTGCATTTCTGGTCAGGGTGCCCAGGTATTCTTAAGGAAGGTGGGGTGCTATTTTCATTTCATCTTCCTTCAAAGGCTCTTCCAGCCTCTTTCAATGGAGGTAAGAATTTTTTTTTCCCCTCAGAGAGTACCTGTCTTAATGGCTTTCATATGTCAGCTGCAGAAATTAAAATAACTAGAAGATTTGAAAGTGGCTTTATTTCTTCTTAATCC
Source organism: Myotis lucifugus (assembly GCF_000147115.1). Taxonomy (NCBI): domain Eukaryota; kingdom Metazoa; phylum Chordata; class Mammalia; order Chiroptera; family Vespertilionidae; genus Myotis; species Myotis lucifugus. The sequence continues at coordinate 79,203 of NW_005871904.1, forward strand.
TGTAGAATCTCTGTTGTTAAAAATCTCAGGTTCCATCTTTAAGGCAATAAATATCCATATAGACACACAAAAAAGAGAATGCCTAATTAGGTAGGATAAGAAAACTCAGTTCCCCTACCGTTGATACCACTTGTCTTTACCTGGCTGTGCAACCACTAAATAAACCTCTTTACTGATATTTTCATGGGCAGGCTCTACCCTGCCCCGTACAGCGTTACCCCCTTAAAATTGTATTTTATTTTCAACGGTATCACAAGCACATACAAACCCACACACACCTGTGACACAGTCAATGGGGTTCCTGCACACATGGTTGTTAGGCATGGGAAGCAGGGAGGCTAATGTTGACTGTCCTAGTGGAAATCCAGTGTTGGGGGAAGGCAGGTGATGTGCAGAACTGAAACTTTAAAGAAGCCATCAGCCCTTGCAGTTTAGAAAGCACTGTGCACTCTCTCACACTGTGGAGGGAATAAGTCTTCGCTGAGGACACAGGCAGAGCTCCGGAAGCAGAGAAGGTAAGACCTCGGTCCTGCTGCTGCTTCATCTTGTTTCCTAAGCGCTCAGGGTCAGGTGAACTCTCATAAGGGTGGACCAGATCCCCCTATTCCTGTGTGAAGCATCACTTTAAATTGATGATTGAAAACACACGTTGGGTTGAAATCTAACCTAAGACACAGCCTGTATTATACCAGTGAAACCCATCATTGGGCTGCCATTGTACCACAGACTCTGGAAATTACTTTTTACTTGGATCTGTAGCTTAGAAGCATCATCAGATTTTTGTAGATGAAAGGAAAACAGCCTGTCTTGTGGGATCAAAGGTGAGAATGGAAATGAAGAAATCTCCACAGCAATACAAAGTTATGCTAACATCTCTCTCCGTGAGCTAGGGACAAGAACATATAGTGTGCTTCCTTTTTTAAGTGGGTATTTGGTTTTAATGTGAACATTACATAACTTCTAACGTAATATTCACTTTAATAAGTACTTTAACTTTTTGAACAACTCACAGCAAAATGTAAAAAATAAGTGAACAACCATACTAGTAAATAAAATGTTAAAACAGAAATTTAAAGTAAGAAAAGACATTTAAGATCATGCCAAACCTGAGAAATAATTTATTTCATGAAGTGGTGATTGTAACATAAAGGGGGAAAACACTATAATTTCTTTCATTTTTTTTCAGGGTAAGTCTTTACTTAACATTATCAATAGGTTTTGTGACTTTAAGCAAAACAACATTTAACAAAACCAATTTGACTGTAGGCTTATGGATATAAACAAGAATTCAGTTCCTATAGCATCTCATTAAAGATATAACAAAATGACATTATTTGAGGACCTGATGCATTTAGTCTTTTCAACCACCTTTTATCCTCTATCACAGCCCTTTCCCATAAATGGCCGAGCGAGCCCCTGGTCCTCTGAGCTAACGCCTTCCTCACCCTCTCTCCTTATGAAAAGCATTTGCTGCTGCTGGCAACTGGCTCATATGGACAAGAGCACCTCTATGTTTTCTATTGTTCTTTGTGGCCCCAGGATTAAGTTCCCGGGTGAAAGGCTGTTAGGCGACCTGGCTGTTATCCAGAAATCTACTTGGACTCTTACAGAGGTCAGAACCCAAGGAAAAGGGGGCAGGACTAAGTTGGTGAAAGTTCACTCACTCTTTAGGCCACTGTACATGTTAGTACAGCTCTCAATTGCAGTGCAGATGGCCTTGTGGGCCAGGTTTAGCAGCCTGCGTCAAAACTTTGTCGGACTAACAGAAGCAAACAGGAAGAAGAAAACAACAACAAAACTAGCAGAAGAAAACTCCAAGGGATAGCTTCAGAGGGTGAAGGCAGTCAGGAAGCTTTTGTCCTCATGGAAGCACAGGAGACAAGGACATGTTCAGTGCTGTGGGGATCAGAGGGATTTATGTAATGTGGAATAAAAAAGCTTTCAGACAAAAATGTAATAGAAGGGTGTGAAATTCCAGAAGTTATCAGATTTATAAAACACCAACTTGGGTGACAATGTCTAGAAGGGAAATAAAAAATCGTAGGGCATCTACCAGGACCTCATCAGCCATGGAAACCAGCTTCACAAAAGAAGCCTACAGGAACACATCAAAGATGACAGGAAATCATTCAAAGGGAAACTTGAAGAACAGAGACCAGAAAAAGTAAAGCCTTTTATGACAGGGGCTGCAGAACAGATCGATCACATCTTTGCCAATTTCAAAACCGACCACTTCTTTATTGGAGACAACGTGAGTCCAGATGGCATGGTTGCTCTGCTGGCCCCCCGTGAGGATGGTGTGACCCCACATGTGATTCTCTTTAAGGATGGTTCAGAAATGGAAAAATGTTAACAAATTTGGCAATTTGACCTATCACCTGTCATCATAACTGGCTGCTGTTTTTCATCCACACACCAGGACAGGACAAATGGGACGGATGTTATCCTGAGCTCCTCGTTTATTTGGACCGTGATTTATCTGGAGCGGAGGCATTGTTTTTAAGAAGAAACATGTCATGTAGGCTGTCTAAAATTCAAATGCATTTAAACTAAAAAAAATCATGGGGGCTGCATTGGCTGATAACAACTGTCGGCTGGTCTGGTCACTGCCCCTGTTTGCAGGGGAGCCACACTTGTTATTGCTGTGTTGCCAATGACGTTACACCTTTTTTTTTTTTCTGGACACAGGAATTAATGTCTATGGTTAGAATAATCTGACACTATAATGTAAAGAGAGTTCAATTCTGGACATGATTTAGCTAATACCACTAAACTTTCAATTCCACTTATATTTTCGTTGACAGAATATTATTCAGGAAGTTCCAGAATAGGTTAAGATCAGGAAACTTTCCCATTGGCCCTTTTTACCCCTCCTCCTTCTCTTTCTTTAACTCACCTTGACCCATTTCAATTCAAACACCACCTACTGGGCACCTGCTAAGTGCCAGGCTTTAGGGCTATCAAGATGGAGTGGGACCTCGCCCCAACTTCAAGGAGTGCAAGATTTAACCCAGAATCTCAGACATCTAAAGAAGTGATTGCAATACCATGTGATAAGGAAAGTAGAGTGTGGTTGCTGGTCAAGAGCTTGCTGCCTGTGTGCAATTTAACTGATCTCACTATGCCTCAGTTTTTCCTCTGTAAAATAAGAATAATTATACCTCCCATAGATTTTTACAGAGATTATATGAGCTATTCATTGTGTGTGTGTCTGGAGGGCAGGAGTAATAGTCAGATATTAACTGCTCTTATTCCTTCCGTTGAATTTCCTCATACTCCTGTTTTTCCTCCTAATCTGTAACATTCATTGACCAAGGAAGGGATGACTCAGCAGAACTCATATAACAAAGGAATCCAGGCATAAGACTTAAGATCTGGAAGAAAACTCAATTAGAGCTAGTTTTTCTCCCCAACAGACGTAACAGTTTTCCAGGGCTAACGAAGGAGAAGGAGAGGCAGAGGAGGGAAGAGAAAGGGCTTTAGAAGCTGGAGCCATTCTGAGTCCTACATGGGGCCAGATGGGAGCTCCAAATAGGCTTAGGGATTGGAAAGCACAAAGTCTGTGCGCACTGACACCATGCAGGAGTCCAGAGAGCTGGCTCAGTCCCAGAGTAGCTGGGAACCCAGCATAGAGTGCAAGTAGGAGTCAAAGAAATGTCTGTGCGGTGCACCAAGGCAGGAGAGCCTCCCACTCGCCACCAATCCTCCCAACCCAGAGGGTCCCGGAGAGGCAGGATGTATCTGGTAAAGCCATGCGGTCACAGGTGCCTGATGGACTGAGGCGCTGCAGACACAACTACCCCAGCTCAGATGGTGACTAAACACCAGCATGAGTCTCCATGGTGACATGGAGACCACTGGTGCAACTTCCCCCAGCCTGCCTACCACACACACACACACACACACACACACACACACACCCTACACCAGTGATGGCGAACCTATGACACGCGTGTCAGAGGTGACACACGAACTCATTTTTTTGGTTGATTTTTCTTTGTTAAATGGCATTTAAATATATAAAATAAATATCAAAAATATATAAGTCTTTGTTTTACTATGGTTGCAAATATCAAAAAATTTCTATATGTGACACGGCACCAGAGTTAAGTTAGGGTTTTTCAAAATGCTGACACGCCGAGCTCAAAAGGTTCTGCCCTAGACTCTGCCTAAACTTCTCAGCTCAGCTGCAACCCCAGGAGCTGGGGGAGATGCTGAGTTGGCTGGTAGTAAGTTTCTGTCTCCTGGCTGAATGAAGTCTTAAAACATAAACTGTCGATTTTTAAAAAAGAAACAGTTACATTTCTTCCATAATTGTGTTTATGGCTCAAGATTTGTGCCCATCAAACAGGTAAAAGGCTCAGCACTGTGCTGAGCACGTGGTAGCTATTTTAATTTTATTTTTGTTCTATGTACTGGTAGCAAACAGAAGAGAAAATATTTATGTCCAGGAAGGGTATAGAGAAGACGTTTGGGAGAAGTCTTGAAGGATGAACATGAGCTTACTGGGGTTAAGAGAAGGGGGGTTGGGAAGGTCGGGCCGAAAGTTTGAAGGCCCTGAAGCATAAAAATTCCCAGGCCCATTGTGGAGCTGCAAGTACCATGGCCAGTGCCTGGGCAGGTGGCAAACGAAGTAGATGGAGGCAGGTGAAGGTAGGAAGCCTTTTAGACCACCTTTGGGATGTAGGCTTTATCTTGTAGGTGATGAGAAATCATTAAAAGTTTACACCAGTGCCATGATCAGATCTGTGCCTTCAGGAAGTCACACTGAGGGCATGTGAAGATGGCTTGATGTTGACCACATGCCTAATGTGGAATCCCACTCCTATTAAGAGTGTGGTCTCTGGGAGCATAGTGCTTAGGCCCTGGTCACAGAAACTAACATGTGACCTTGGGCCGGTCATGAACCTTCTCCATCAGCTTACTCAACTGTAAAATGACTAAAAATTGACCTGTGTTTCAGATGTAATACTTTATATGAAGCACTTAGAATGGTGCCTGTTATAAAGTAAGTGCTTATTGAATTTTAGCTCTTATTAATTAGACTGCACTTAAAATCACTGTTAACTCTGTATGGGAGAGAATGATGATTATGTCAGAAAATAATAGTAAATTCTTCAACTCATGGTATTCATTTAAATCTTGGTCACTGAGCAGAATTTCAGGTAAGAAAATCCACTTTGTAGATTCACTTGTAAAAGGTTCAGGTCAAGCTTCCGTTCAAACCACTACACCTCACCTGTTTAAAAGTGATTGTAGCTGTTCGTGCTGGAGAGAGTGGTCTTCCTTTTTTAACCCTGAAGCTCAGAACAGGGCTGGTGTGAACTCCTAACAGCTGCCACCTCCCATTAGTGGCAGCAACCTTCTGGAAGAAGGTGAAGTGCACTTGGTATGTGAAGGTCATTTGACTCTTGGAAAAAGACATGTGATCTGGGTGACAATGAGTACTGACAGCCAGAATCCTGAAAGGTAAAACTCTACAAGTGACAGGTCCTTAACAGCATGAGTTCAACTGGAGTGTACTCAAATACCGGTATGTCCTTGTCACGGGGGAAAATGTGCGCTGGGAACGTGGGGAGACGGTGTGGGCAAGGGCGGACAGGGTGAGCCAGCCGGCATTCCCAACCCAACCTGTGCCTGAGCACAAGTGTGACCATTATTTTCTATTAATGGAAGTATTTTAATTAATGGTGTCCAAGAAGTGTAAGAATTGAGAATTGAAATATTTTCTGGGACATAGTCCAATATGTTCTGATGGCAGCTGTAACCCCTTTTTCTTCTTTCTAGAAGAATATTCATATATGACTGAAGATACAGATGAAGATAAATAAGAATTTGGAGGAGGTGTGAGGAATAGAGATGAAATTCAGTGCAATTCCTGTCATTGATCTGCAACTTGTATTTTAACAAAAACTGCTTTCCTGAAAGCCTGCGTGAGGATTGAGTGGGAAGAGAGAAGAGCTATTGAAACAGTGCTGGAGAGAAGAGAGAAGTCTGGGGAGAGCAGACCTGGCATGGACACACCTGTATGCCAGGACGGTTTTAAAATCAACTTGAGGTGTGTGAATCTAATCCCATGTGCCACATCTGGAGAGAGCAGATCTGGAAATGGATGGGTTATAAATGGACATACAAATTGAACAAATGATTTACCTGTAGAAATCTGTCTTAATGATGACACAAGTACCATGTTATTCCACTGCTTACAAAGCTATGACCTACTTGTTGTAAAGACCTGCTTCCCTTACCAAGATAACTCATCAAAGACACCGATAATTTCTCCATAACAAGACACAGCATCAACAGAACCAAAATTATTTCTTTTGCTAAAGCTCATTGATTTGGCACTTCTGGTCTTTGCATCGTATCGGCATTTTAGGCCTTTAGAAAAGGACATCTTATTCATTGTACCCACCACATCAAGACACCTATTCTCTTGGCTAGGTTTCTTCCTAAGACTCTGTTATATGAAGTCTTGACTCCATATAAATATTTAAAATATTTAAGTGGCATTAACATTGTCCCACACTGCTTTAAGAACAGCTCAAGGTGTTACAGAGGCATCACTTCAAGAAATAAAAACAAGTTGCCAGGGTAAAACTAATGGGTATTTTTGAAATATAAATGAGTTACTTTGATGATTCACTGCTACTGAGGCTTAGACAATAGGATATTTAATGTCTACATATTTTTTCAAAAAGAGTTAAGTCCTATTTGGTGCTTTGGGCTTAAAAACCACACACCTTACCTTCATTTGTAAACCTAACTTTGAAAATAAATTTTCCACTAGCTAGTTGGAAGCTTCATTGGTCTTAAGTATTAGCTTCTCTGGCTCTCAGAAGAATAGCAGGGAAATTAAAGGTAGCTCCTGTTTACTTCTTGGCAGTCTCACTTTATTGACTTAAAGAAGCCAATTCCTCTCCCCTTATCCTTTCAAAACCACAAACAATTTGCTTTTAAAAAAGATTCTGGCCACCAAGTATCATGACAATAGTTATTTTTTTTAGAATCTCTTTGATTTGCCTGAAGTTACACAGTTATATTTTATACTCTTAACATGTAGATTCAAGCACTGATACATTTTTTTTTCTTTACTTTTTTCAGCTTATTTGCTTTTAAGCACAACTTTCTCCCAGTTGGTGTTTAGGAAACTGTTCTACTCTAAGCCGGATGTCAGTGTTATTCCGCATACTTTAGTGCTCTTACCTAGGAACCAGATAAGATGGGAGAGAAAATTTATTTTTAAAGTTCTTGTAACCAGTACCTTTGGGAGATGTCCAAAGTATGCTTGTATTAGCCAAAGGCAAGAAGATAGCAGGGCCCTGGGCAGATTCTGCAGGCTTCAGGCTGTCGTGTCTGGGTGGTAGACCAGGAAGAGCTGAGCCACAGCCTATCAGGAATAACAGCCGCCATTTATTTTGTGCCTCGTGTTTGTCCTATACCACGTCTGGGGCTTTACATACCTTATTTCTGATTTTTACAATAACACTTTAAGGTACATCTGAGCAGTCCCATTTTACTTGGAGAGAAAACGAAACTCAGATTTTAAGTAACTTATTAAGCCCCAACAGTAAAGAAGGGGCAGGATGAAGAATTAAAAGGTCTGCCCAACTCCAAAGCCCATGCCTTGTTCTTATGTCACCCTGGCTGACCAAGATAACACTGCAGGTTACACTACGTTAGCAAGAAGACTCGTTTTTGTTGTCTCCTAGAGGGGGAAGGAAACTGGACACATCCGCTCTGTAGGCAGAGACTTACTTCATTGCCATTCAGAGAAAGCTACTTAAAAACCCACTTTGCCTCATCAATTGAATGGAGGATGAGCAAAGTCCCAGATGTCCCCAGAATGATCTTTTCCCTCAGTAAATGGAAATTTCATATATTAGTATATTTTATTGATTTCAGAGAGGAAGGGAGAGGGAGAGACAGATGGAAACATCAAAGATAAGAGAGAATCATTGATTGGCCACCTCCCGCACGCCACACAGGGGATTCAGCCTGCAACACGGGCATGTGCCCCGACGGGGAATTGAACCATGACCTCCAGGTTCATAGGTCAACATCAACCATGGAGCCATGCCAGCCGGGCTATATTTATTTACTCTTAAAAATTGTGCCTTTCCCCCAATGAAGGGCCCTTAACTTTACCTGATTCCATCCTTCTTACCTCAGCTATAAGGAGAGAATTTCTCTAGTTACCTTTAGGGAGTCCAATAATTACCATTTACAAGCATGCCCTGGTTTCCCTCCTGGGCACTTTACTCACATGTTCCTTTGTCTGGGTTGCGATTCCTTCCTCAACCCCAGTCTCTACTAAGGAAATTCTAGCCCTTCTCCTCGGACCTGGAAAATGTATTCCTTTCCTAGTGTCTATAAAATGTATTCCATTCTCAAGGAAACTTCTCTGATCCTTAACCAAAAGCAATTTCTCTCTCCTCTGAATTCTTAAAAATACATTATTCCATCATCCACTATAGCCCTTATCCATTTTACCTTAAATAGAGCTACTGGTGCCATTCAAATAGAAACCTCCCCTCCTAGACTAAAAGTGTTTCATGAACAGGGACCACGCCCCCATTACCTCTGATGCCCATGTGCAGAGCACATGTCAGTACTGACTCAGTTAATGCTCTTTGACCATCATCTCATTGTTTGAGTCCAGGTGGCTCTTGTCTCTCTTGTTTATGTAAGTCCCAATCTTTCAAGACCTTCCCCCTAATGCTTTAGCTATTTCTCCCCCCAAATTTATGAACTAAATTTTGGTGCTTATTGTATATGGCTTTAAAGTATTGTTTGTTCCGTTATCGGTATGCCCTGTATTCCCTATAGAGCTACTCCTGGGTGAATGTCTGGATGATGTTATTATCATCCCTGTTATTAACGACAACTTCATTTATCGAATGCTGTGCCTCAGCCACTCTGCTGAGTGCTTCATTTCCTTTATTCTACCCCTTACAGAACTTTAGGGTCCCTTGACTTTGATGTTCAGCCTGTATCAGCCCTCAGTCTTCTTTGCTGTAATATACTCCAGGTTTTTGATACCTGGATGGTAAGATCCCAGAGTGCAGGGAGCACATCTTTAGTACTCATCTGGGAACCTACAGTGTCGAGCGCAATCATGGTAGAAAATAGATCTCTAATAAATGTCCCACCAGCGCTTTGGAACTGCCGAGTTCACAAAACAAAAAATGCTTAAAAAAAAAACCACCTGTTTTTAGAAATATCAGTGGTAATCGCGTGTTACTAATTATCAAGCCAGAACCCTTCCCCAATCAGTACTGGAACTGCCAGACTAAGAGCTCTGCTATTTTTCTTGTAAATCTAGCATGAGATCCCCACTCTTCATTAAATGAATGTGTTTGGGGCAAAAGAATGAAAGCCTGTGCGAAGCATCTTTACTCTGAGCTTCCCTCCCACTCTCTGCAGTACCCAACCTTGTTTAGCTCTGGTCTATGTTCGCATGTGTGTCTGAAGGGAGCGCTGGTCTCCCCTTCACGCACTGGAATGAAAAGATCTGATGGGAACTTAAAAGCTCCCCCACAGGAAACTGTCTGGGCCGGTGATTTACATCCCTGGTTTTCTTATTAGGGAACTGCCAGGCTTCAGAAAACTGGAGCCAACCCAAGTGGGGACCCTGGCAGCTGGTGTGAAACGTGAGACCAGCAACCAGCGTGTCACAGTGGCGGCCGGAGTGGGGGGAGTGGGGAGGCTGGGTGGGTAGGAGGAAATGGCTTCTGGAAGTTTGACGGGAAAGGAGGATAGTTCTCTGTGGTCAGAGGGGAACTCTCCTTTGATCCCCATGTTAGGGGAGAGTCAGAGAGGCCAGGCTGCTAGAGGTTCAAGGACAGGATTTGTTTCCTCTGTCACTTATCTTAGAATGCGCAGGAGAGAGCGGAAGATAAGTAACCTGGGGAACAGTGATCTTGGAAAACAGGTATCTTTTATGTTACATAAAAAACACAACGTTTTTGACTTCCTACCATATGAGATAATGAGGACATTCTACAGAATCAGAAGAGTTCATCTTTTCAATTTTAATTTAAAAACAACAGTAAAGGGGGGCTGAGAAGCTGTTCGGGGGGCATACAGTTTCAGTTCTACAAGAAAAAGTCTGCAGAATTCTTACACAATAATGTGAATATACTTAACACTACCAAACTGTCACTTTGTAAAGGTCAAGATGGTACATTTTATGTTATGTGCTTTTTTTTTTAACCACAATTAAAAATGTGAAAAACTTAAAACATTAAAAAACAAATAAGAAAAAAAAAGAGAGAGAGAATGACCAAATACCTTCTGAAGAGGAAAATACATTACTATTCCTTTGGCTGTTATTTCATCCCCTCTCCTCCCTTTTTTTCTCTTAGCAAGCTGCCTTACAGTTACATGTAAATATCTTTTCTCTTTATGTGGCCAAAAGGGGGAAAAAGAAAAAGATGTAAGAGTCTGCAGAAGTAGAGAGGAAAAGCGTGAGTCTTCCGCTCTTTCTGAACCACTGGCCAACAGAATATTTTAAAAATTGCATGCCTAGTGGATAATGGCAAAAGATGCTTCGAAGTCCAAACAACAGACTCTAGAAAGTCCTTGCTACTTGATTCCAAATCAAAAGTCTGATAGTTGGAGAGCTAACAGGTGAGGACAGTTGTGCCAACAGGCAAAATAAGGAACTTAAGAACCCCAACCCAATTCCCTTCCCAGTTCTTCTTCCCGTCCCCAACCCCATCCCATTTTTTTTCTTCCTTCTCCAGGCGGGAGGCTAAGCTGTTTGTATGGGTGGATTGATTTTAGGGAAGGGACTGTTTTTCAGTGTGGCCTGGTTTAGAGTGTTTTCTTTTGGAGATGGGTGTTTGTTGATCAAAGGGACAAACAACAAATGTTGTTTTAATTTATGCTTCCTTGAGTTCTGCAAATTTAAGGGGAAGGCTTTTTTTATTGGAGGCAATGAGGCAGAATCCTCTTAATGGCAAGGATATTTTTCTCACCAAATTAAAGCCCATGTGTGCTTAAAAAAATAATGAAATAAAAGTAGCTTTTCTTTGGAGAGTAAATAAATTTTAAAGCAGGAAACTTCCCACACAGTTTGCGCTTACTGAGCTCATAATACAGGCAGGGGAGGGAGGTAAACAGGGCATTTTCTTTCCTTTGTCCCTAACTTGAAAAAACAGAATAATTTACAGTCAGAAGAATCTGATCAAAACATCTAAGACATATGACCGCTGAAACAATAATCTTAAATGCCAACAGTAGGGATAGATTTTTTTTCCTGTTTTATTTCTCTCTGAACATATATTACCTTAGTTTGTTTTAGCCAAATGAGCTCAGCTTTGTATGAATATCACTTCATTAATATTAGTCCCATGTATGCAATTAGACCAGAGAATCTTGCTCTGCTTATTTTTAAAAGAGGAATAAAACACCTTGACTTTTTCACTGTATCCTTAAGGGAAGCAGTGCATAGAGCTCCTATTTCTCAGATCAGCTCTCTGAAAAACACTCTTTCTCTTAAGAGTGGAGGCCATGGCATCACATCTATATATATAAAAGCCTAATATGCAAATTGTCCCCACAGGAGTTTGACCGGGAGACCAGGGGGTCGATTGCTTGCTATGACGTGCTCTGACCACCAGGTGGTAGCGCGGAATGAAGGAATAGCTCTTTTAAATGGCCAGCATTAATTCCAGGAAATAGCTCCCTATTTTGAAAATCTGTCGCATTATCGCCAGCAGCAGGGGAAGGGAGGCCCCAGCTGGCAGCCAGAAGGTCCCGATCGGCCCTGATCACCAGCCAGGTCTAGGGACCCTACCCATGCATGAATTTTGTGCACCGGGCCTCTAGTAAATAATAGCTCAATGCCAACTAAACCTGTCTCCCTCTAGATGTTTCTTTTTGGGTGTTTATTCATCCAGCATGCATGTATTATTGAGCAACTACTATGCCTTGGGCTCAATATGATGGAATCTGTCTGACAGGCTGGAGTAAGCTATCCTAAACCAGAACTGACAAATTATGGGAGGGTTCTAAACTGAAGTCTAGAGATTGAATAGGAGTTGGCTGGGGAAAAAGAATGGAGGAAAGGGAGCCCAGCAAGACCTAGGAAGGAAAAGAAACTAGTATGACTGAGAGTGCAAAAGAGGAAGTGGCTAAGGGGGCGGACACAGCATGGACACATGCAGATCTGGTCAGGTCCTGGTTGGGAATTTGAAGCTTATCCAAAGGCAATGGGAAGGCATTGGAAGATTTTAGGCAGAGGGACAGGATCAGATTTGTGTTCTAAAAGTATCACTTTGCCATTTGTACTGAGTGAGGCCAGAACTTTCTCCAGCTTTAAGAGACACTGGGTATCACTGGATTTTTCTTAAACTCTAGACATACAATGCAGCAAATTGCTCTTTCTTTTCTGTTTTAGCAATACCGCCTTATATCCATCAACACTTAAGCCCCAAAGTCTCCTATAAAATTCTTTTCCTGGTAATCTGTAGGGTCCTGAAAGTGGCCCCGTTCTGTTTGGCTTTGTGATGAAAGTGGTCGGTGGGACTTCCTAATGCACTGGAAGTTTTCTGTCTTATATCAGGGCAGGCAGCTGTGCGCTGACACCGTGGAATTGCCCGGGCAGCGCTTATCAGGGCGAAGTTATGACACGGGGTCAGGATGTCTCACCTGATGGCGGAGAGGAAGATTAGATAGACACCAGCAAACAGAAGAGAGAGGCTGAAAGGCAGGGGCAAGCACTGTCCCCTCTGTTAACTTGCATCTCTCTCTCTCAGACACATCACTGCTCTCCACACAGGAACAGAGCAGGCAGCTCATGGAAAATACCAGAACAGGGTAATGTTTTCACTCTCCCAGGCTCATGAGAGACTGATAAGAATTGCCAGGGATTAAGTTAATAAAGTCAGAAAGCTTCAATAGTCATAAACATCAGGAAACACCATTTCAATCATAAAAGATGTGGCAAAAAGCAGCCACGTCCACAGAAGAGTCCAGCACCCCTGGCAAGGCCCTGGCCCTCACAACTGCGGGGGAAGGAAGCCACCTGGGCCTTCACAGACTCTCCCTCCTCAGAATGGCCATCTCTTCTGTCGGCTCCAAGCTCTGGGCCCAGGGTGCTGAGGGAATGCCACAGCTTCCTGGAATGCCCTCCCAGATGCCCCACCCTCAACTGGTATGGAAGGTGGGACAAGAAATTAAACACAGGATATCAATGGCAGAAAGATAGGAGACCAATAAAAAAACAAAACCCATGGATCCCAGCCCGGCCACACTGCACCAAGTAAGTGCCTCACTTGCAGACTTGAGGTGGTTCCACTAATATGAGGCCAAAGGGCAGAGGCTCATTTTTGCTCCAGGCGCTCGAGGTCCTGCTATCTAGGCAACAGCGCTGCCCCCCTGTTTCTGGATGGCACTGGCTTCCCAGCTGAGAGCTGCATAAGCCTTGACCCCTCTTTGAGGGGAGATCCTTCTCTCCAAGTCGATGATTCTCACTCCAGGCTGAACCTCTGAACCACCTGGAAAGCTTTGAAAACCAGAGGCTCAGGACCAATCCCCCCAAAATTGAATCAGACTATTGGGAATGATGCCAGGCATTGTTATCTTTAAAGACTCTGATGTGCAGCTAAGTTTGAGAATCATAGCGGTCAGTCAACTAGGGATTCTAGCTGCAGAGACTCAAGAAGAATTATTAATCAACAACTTACTGCATACATTTCTTAAGGCTATACAACTTAAAGAAGCTGTATTAGTTAGCTAGGGCTGCCATAACCAACTTCCACAAACTGGATGACTTGAACAACAGAAATTACTTTTCTCAGAATTCTGGAAGCTGGAAGTTCAAGATCAAGATGTCACCAGTTTTGGTTTCTCCTGAGGCCTCTCTCCTTAGCTTGCAGATGGCCATCTTTTTACTGTGTCCTCATGTGGTCTATCCTCTGTGGGCATCCCTAGTGCCTCTCTGTATGTCCATTTTTTTTTTTATAAGGACACTACTGATATTGAACTAGGGCCCACCCTAAAGGTCTCATTTGAACTTAATCACATCTCCTCCAAATACAATCACATTCTGAGGTATTTGAGGTTAAGACTTTAACCTATGAGGGTTTTTTTTTGGGGGGGGGGAGGGGAGAAAGGGGGCCATAATTGAGTTCATGACATAAATTCTTTAGATGAGAAGGAAGCTTTCCTAATAAACCCTTTGACTTCACAAATACAAAATGTTCTATTTATCTAAAGTCAGAAGTTCCTGATTAGTAAGCAAGCCCATTAGAAAGAGTCCTTTTTGAAATTACATGAATGCTGGGCACCCACATGGTAACTGACTATGGGCCTACAGAGAAAACGCTCTTTTAAATGGCCAGCATTAATTCCAGGAAATAGCTCCCTATTTTGAAAATCTGTCGCATTATCGCCAATTGCTAGGAAACGAGGACCAAATATATTTGGCATGTATAGCCCCGATAAGAAAGTGTTTGAACAGTCAGAAAAAGTGTCTCAAACGGCAGCTGGGGTAAGGCAGGTGCCATGACTCAAATTCCTATGGAAATCAAGAAGGTAAATGGTTGAAGTGAGCCAGGGGATTGGGGCACCTGGAGTCCTCATGCCCTGTCTAAAGGGCTTGTGGAGAGCAGGTGCACTTGCCTGAGCTCCCAACTTCTCAGGAAAAAGCTGGGCATCTGGGTTTTAATGTGAAATTTTCCAGTTTTTAAATGCTGGACAGTAATTCAAATAAAAAACAGCACCATTCTGTGGGCCACATAAAATACAGCTTCAGGAGAGATCGGGCTTGTTTGCTGCTGGTTCTTGCCTCTGGTGTAAAGCCACAGGGAGACCTGGGTTCTAGTCCTGACTTGGCAAGTCGTGTGACTGCACACCCACCTTCTCTGGAGTTCATCTTGAAAAATAAGGCGGCTTTACAGCAGTTTCATGAAAGACAGGCCTACAACTCTTTTATTCTCTACTGGAGAATATATGTACGTTTGCCTACTATCTGGCTGATAGAAGAGAAAGTCAGAGAGATTCAAGGCACCAGAGGAATTTAGTGTGTTTTACAGGGCTGACGATGGAGGGGGCCACGTGAGAAGGAATGCAGGCTGCCTCTAGGGCAGTGATGGCGAACCTTTTGAGCTCGGCGTGCCAGCATTTTGAAAAACCCTAACTTAACTCTGGTGCTGTGTCACATATAGAAATTTTTTGATATCTGCAACCATAGTAAAACAAAGACTTATATTTTTGATATTTATTTTATATATTTAAATGCCATTTAACAAAGAAAAATCAACCAAAAAAATGAGTTCGCGTGTCACCTCTGACATGCGTGTCACAGGTTCGCCGTCACTGCTCTAGGAGCAGAGAGGTGCCCCAGTGACAGCCAGTAAGGAAACCGCAGAAATGAAATTCTACCAATTACCTGAATAAACTTGGAAGTGGAGTCTTCCCAGAGCCTCCACATATGGACCCGGCCCAGCCAGCATTCTGGTCAGCCTCCAGAGACCTTGAGCAGAGAACTCAACTGAATCATACAGGACTTCTGACCTGGAGAACTGTGAGCTAACACACCAGTGCTGCTTTAAGACGCTGCTTGTGGCCATTTGTAACACAGACCTAGAAAACTAATTCAACTGCCAACTCCAAATGTTGAGAATGTTGTGAAGCAACTGGAACTGGACTGTAAAATGGTACAACCACTTTGGAAAATGGTATGAAACTTTCTTAGAAGTCAAATGTAGATCTATCTACCCTATGATCTGGCAGTTCACTCCTAGGTCTATACCGAGAGAAATAAAAACATATGTCTACAAAAAGTCTTGTACGCTAATATTCATAGTAGCTTTATTCATAATAGCCCCAAACTGGTCATAGTCCAAATGTCTATCAACTTGAGAATGGATAAGCAATGAACTACTAATTTATGCAACAAGAGGGATGAAGTTCAAAAACATGCTGAGTAAAAAAATACCAACACAAAAGAGTACATACTGTGTTATTGCATTTATAGGAAGGTCTGGAATAGGCAGAA
The DNA here is from genome assembly GCF_000147115.1 of Myotis lucifugus. NCBI lineage: Eukaryota > Metazoa > Chordata > Mammalia > Chiroptera > Vespertilionidae > Myotis > Myotis lucifugus. The sequence goes on from NW_005871904.1 coordinate 95,212, forward strand.
CTAATCTGTGGTGAAACGAGTCAGAACAGTGGATGCTCAATCTCATATCCAGCCCCATAACCTCTCCTTTGATTTTCTATCTCTAGAACCTCTCTCGAGAGTTCTCACCTCTCCCCCAGAGCAGTGGCCTGGTTAATTCCATCCCAGGCACTAAGCATATGTGACCAAGGCTTGAGGTGTGGACACCTGTAATTTGGTGCTCAGCTTCCCATCCTCACAGTCTGGAGGAAGCTAGGCAGAGGTAATTCATGCTTTCCCGATTTTCACAATTGTCGTGGGATTGTGGAAATTTATTATAAACGGTATGGAAAAGCTCTTGTAACTGCAAAACAGGTATGGTCAGCAGCCTCCCTTCCTGGAAAAGGTTCAGAGAGGAAGTGATTTGCCCGGGTGTACGCACTCAATAGCATATCTAAATCCAAAACTGATGGTTTCCCCGCAGCCCTGTAATTTACTGAACTCACAAAGGGAGGACCAATTCCAGGACTGACCGCAAGGGAAGACCCGGCTGGCACTGATCTGAGGATGTGTGTCCGTGGGAGGGTCCTGAAAGCGGCCCCGTCTGCAGGAACCCCTCCCAGTAAGTCAAAGCTAGCTCACCCCTCGCTTTGACTTATTTGTTGAGACCAAGACAGTTTGTTGTCTTTGCGTTTCTGTATCAGGAAACGCAACAGTCACAGAGCTGAGAAGCCGGTTTCCTAGTGAGCACAACAGGCCAATGGATGTCACTGTTGCTCCACAGAAAGAGAATCCCAGCCCCTAGGGGACCTTGAACAGTAGCACACTCACTATTTGGCTTCTCGAACAGGGCCGCGCATACCTGGAACCAAAAGGCAACTGTTTTAAGTGGAATGGTAATTAACAGTCCATGTTTAATTGTTAGAGCTAGTAATGAGCAGGCACATTCAGGTTAGATTAAGGCAAATCATTCAAATGAAGGCAAATAGCTTTGAACAGAGTGGGTAGCTACAAATTAATGTGTGTGTCACTTTATCAGGGGAAAAGATGACAAAAAAAAATACACATGCTGCTACTCAGAGTGAGACCTCTCACCCATTCAGTGGCCAAATATAAACATTTTGCAGTCAAATGCTTTATCCTGAGCTATATCCCTGCCATTCAGCATAAATATTTTGGAAGGAACTTCTAACCCTCAACCTAATATAAAGATCAAAGGAATAAATATATTTATTAAGCACCCACTATGTGCTAGAAACTGTGTCAGACTTTCCACAGCTCTTTAAGATGTGTTATTATTTCCATTTTTTGTATGGGGAAACTGGGGTTTGGCAACACGAAGAGATGTTTCCAGTTCCACAGCTGGTAAGTGACTTATTGGGAGGGGTTCCTGCAGACGGGGCCGCTGCACTTTCCAATACGCTCCGGCCAATGCGGTCCAAGCATTCTTTGACTGCTCACTGTGTGGCCCTCACCGGAGACACTACAATGAACATGGTGCCATCTTGCCCCAAAGAAACGCTAAGGTCTGACATTTCTGGTACAATTCAGAGTGAGGAGAGCGCTTGCTGGGTGCTATGCAACGAAGGGAGAGGTCAGAAGTAACCTCTACAGTGAGATCTGAAGATGGAATAAAATGTGGCAGGCAAAGGGAATATAGATCAAGGGTGATTTATCTGGAGGAATCTCCAGTACTTAGACATAAAGAGGAGAAATATTATGGTTACCTGTAATTTAAACTTAAAGGAGAGAGAGAGAGGGAGAGAGGGAGAAAGAGAGAAAGAGAGAGAGAGAGAGAAAAAAAACTAGATCTGTTGTTCCACTTATTTATGCATTCATTGGCTGTTTCTTGCATGTGCCCTGACTGGGATCGAACCCACAACCTTGGTGTATTGGGATGACACTCTAACCAACTGAGTTACCAGGCTACAGCCTAAAAAAGAGTGTGTTTTTTTATGTGTTCCTTTTCTGTTAATCTTCAGCCTAGGATATTTTTCCATTGATTTTTAGGGAGAGTGGAAGAGAGAGGGAATGACAGAGAGAAACATTGATGTGAGAGAAATACATTGATTGGTTGCCACCTGCACAAGCCCCGACCAGTGCCCGGGCCTGGGAGGAGCCTGTAACCAAGATACGTGCCCCAGACCAGAATCGAACCCGGGACCCTTTGGTCCACAGGCTGACACTCTATCCACTGAACCAAACCAGCTAGGGCAAGTGTGTGTGTGTGTGTGTGTGTGTGTGTGTGTGTGTGTGTGTGTGTTTTAAAGGAATAATCTATTTCTTTTAAATTGAACTGAGTGTGAACTATAATATTAATAACCTATTGCCCATAGTAGATTCTAAAGAGAAGCATAGTACAGGCCCTGCTTGTGAGAAAAGCAAGCTCAGCTCTGGGAATGGTGAGACAGCTCTGGTACCACAAACGTACAAGAAATACCTCCATGGGCTGCCTTGTTGTCAGGAACCAAGTGGGGGCAACAGGAATAAGGAATGAGGGACGCCCCATGGACCCTCACTCTGAGGCCCTACCCCAAACCAAGGAATCCTGATTCAGGGGGGAGAGAACTGGCCATTGCAGGGGGCCCTGCTCTGAGTTGCTACTTTATAATTTCATGAGCACAAAATTGTGAAAGTCTCTCCCTTTCCAGTTCTGGTACAAATCCTCACATACACAGGTAACAGAGAGACGCAGCTGCTGCTAACTGCAGTGCTGTGACTCTTCTTCCAGCCAGGCCCAGAGCTCTCCCCGCAGCAGTGAAAGAAGGTGATACTGAGAGACAAATACCAGTGGCATTCCCTGGCCATTCTTCTGGGCCTGCAGAGCCGTCACAGGTCACAGGCTATAATCATTCTTGCGTTTTCTGACGATGGGAACTGTCACTGTTGTGTGAGAGGCTTAACTGGCCTTTTGGGACACTTCCTTAAAATATAAATAAATTTGCCAACTAATCCTACACTTTGTATCTTGTTTTTTTTCTAGGAGCTTTGAAGTCTAGATTTGGAGAAGGAAAGGTTAAGGGAGCAATCCTAGAGAGAAGTAACAGGAATTTCTTTGTGTTTATTTTAATGACACCCATGAGATTCAACCTTTAGCCCAGTGACTACCATCCCCTTTTCCTGCCCAATAGTTATTCTTGGTCTTGGTCATGTTTAATATTTTCAGATAGAAATGAAAATAGGACTGGAGGTCCTCTTATTGGCTCAGAACTTAATGGTGATGCTCAAAAAAATAAAAATTGCTGAATCATTTATCAAGTATTTGTTATACTTATGTCCTGGGCACTGTGTCTGAAGAGACAAATCGAATGTTTAAACAAAGAAGCAGAACAATGGACTGTGGGGCCTTAAGACTTCAGTTGTAGGTGCCAGGAACCTGAAAAGAGACTAACACTGCAGCTCAGGTGGGTGATATTTGCAGGTAATACTAGCTGTAAGCTGCTATGTAAGCTACTTCTTTCCCCCTCAACAATTTGGAATGTATGAAAATGATATGTAAATATTGGTGTAATTTTCATCCAAATCAATCATTCCTCCATTCAGTAAATACTGAGCACCTACCAAGCATGAAAAGCCAGGGGTAACCAAATCCACTCCTTTGAATGAACTCATTTTCACAAGTTGAGTCCACACTTAGCCAAAGCCAGGCAGTCGCATAGGGTGGAAGTTAGACAGTCAAATAGAGCTCAAATCTTGGCCTCTCTACTCACTGTCTGTGTGACTTTGAACTAACCATTTTCCCCTCTGAGCTTCAAATTTCTCATTTGCAAAATGGGGTGAAGAAGTTGATATGATGGTATAATACAATGGTTGCCCTCACTGAGATTTTCCTATATGCTAGACACCAGAGTGGCACCTTATAACAAGTGCCACAGGCAGTCATCCTGGATGCTCTCTCTTCTTCATCTCGCATACCCAAGAGTCACCAGGCCATGACATTTTATCTCTGAAATATTTCTCAAATCCCTCTCCTCTTTCCATTGTCCTAATTCAGGCCTTCCTAAGTGGGTCTCCTAAGTGGGTCTCCCTGCTTTCACTCTTATGTCCCTTAAATCCATTCTCTACTCACTAACCAAAGCAATCAGTTTAAACAAAAACATGTCGCTCCCTCACTTAAAACCCTTTAATGGCTCCCCACCTCCTAGAATAAAGTACCAGCCCTTAGAACAGCAAACAAAGTCATCTGTCTACCTCTCCAGACTTTTACCATTTCCTGCCCAATATCCAACACATTCTTTGCTTGTTTTCACCTCTGAGTCTTGTGCTTCCCTGTTGCCCATGTAACACTGGATTATGCCTGTGCCCAGTGTTCTCACCTCCGCTTACTTATCTTTTAAGACTCAGGTCAGACTAGGCAAGTCACCAAAGCCTTCCTCCATGCTTCCATCTTCCACTTCCAAATAGGGTCAGGCGCTCTCTACTCTTTTGACCATTATCATGTGCTCCTAGCTCCTGGGCATAGCTGTTCTGCTGCATTTACCACATTGACTGGTAATATATTTCCCAAGAAGTGCTTCTCCCTTACTGGACTCTTCTCCTTGAGGCAAAAACCTTATCTTATTCATCCGTATATCCCCATCACCTGGCACAGTGCCTGGCCCACAGCAAGCACTTGGTAAATAGAGAGAGTGAAGGAATGAAGACAGTGACTCCCCAGCTGATGCTCTTTGCATACACCACACCCCATCTCCAAAATGGCATGCGTCTAGAATGGTGGTTCTCAGCCCCGGGCAGTTTTGCTCCCAGAGACATTTCACAATGTCTGGAGACATTCGGGTTGTCACAATTGGGTGCGGAGGAAGCATGTCTCTGGTATCTAGTGGGTAGAGGCCAGGGATGCTGCTAAGCATCCTCCAGTGCCCAGGACAGCCCCCCACAACAAAGACTTACTCAGCCCAAAACAGTAATAAGAACCAAGATAGAAAAATCCTGATCTTGAACAGGGTCTGGTGCATGGAAGACTCAATATAGGATTCCGAACCCTGGCAGCTTAGTGGCACTAGTGGCAGAAATGATCATCATGCTTGATATAAACCATGTAGTTGTACAGCATACTGTTTACATTTACTGAGCAGTTCTGCATGATATTAACTCATTTTACAGCATCAGATCTAAGGGACTTCAGTTCTACTTTTATAGTTGTATTTTAAATTTAAAAAAAATCATCACCTGAGGATATGTTTTATTGATTTTTTTAGAGAGAAAGGGGGTGAGAGAGAGAGAGAGAAACATTGATGTGAGAGAGAAACATTGATTGGTTGCCTCCCATACACTCCCTGACTGGGGATCACACTTGAAACCTTTTGGAGTATTGGATGATGCTCCAACCAACTGAGCCACCTGGCCAGGGCCTATAGTTGTATTTTAAATAAAGCAAAGTCCTATTCATGATGCACGGCCCTCTCTTCCCACTTCTCTCCTAACACAAACACATGATACAACTGTTCTAGGCCTGTATCCCTGAACAACCAACTAGAATAACTGGACAATATGGGTAAACCTATATTAGTTCATCAGCTATGGTGTTGAAATGTGTGTGTGTAAATATATATATATATATATTCAAGTGTATTTCTTATCCTGCATGAACTCATTCCAGGCAGGCCAGGCCTTCCTGGAATCATAATAGAAATATAAAGATTAAAACTTTTAAGCTGCCAGGTGAGTTTTTAATTAGCCATTTGACATCACACAGCTGAGGCGTTTGCCTTTGACATGACACACTGCCTGACCTACTTCTCGGGGGCCTCAAAGTCCCATCAACTATGCATAACATGTTCATATTGGGCAATTATTTCCTTCTATGCATATTCAGCCACCTAGTGTTTGGACATGGGGTGCATGGTGAAGGAGCCTGCCTAGAGATATCAAAACCAGGACACAAGTTCTGAATTCACCACAGTGACCCTTGCCTATAATTCAGCTCCGTGACCCCCTGTCTGAACCCTGAGGCAAATTTATGATCAGTTTCTCCTGGTTATCTTCAGCTCCTCTTTCAGTTGCCCTTTTATCAGTCCAGATGTCTTTTGCTTTTGCGAAGAGCCATCTTTCTTGTCTTAGCAACTCCCCTTTCTCTTTACCTAGCTTGAATTATTAAACTACTAAAGCTGACTGCCAGTACTGGATATACATTTGCCTCTGCTTAATACACATGGGCACGGAAGTGGCTATATACTTTCTTTTTGTAAATTTAACATTTAATTCATCGTAGGATACGTAACTCATCCTAGAATATCCAAGCTGAGGCATCCTGAGCCCTTTAAGGTAGCTTTGAGTCCCAGTATAAGTAGGAACAGCCTGCTTATTATGGCAAACCTCTTCATTATTCTAAAATAATGTTTTTAGCCACCATTGAAACCACAGTGAGATTGAAGTTCAGAGGGAGTGAAATTGGACAGTGAAACTTCCTTTGCCAGTGCCCTGATTTGCTTGATAGATAACCAATGTTCAAAAGTGGTGGTTTATGATGGGGAATTTCCCATTGGCTACACTGCCATTAAACACATTTTAAAAGAGTTCAAGCAAATTTGTAATGAGGAGGCTGCTGCTAGTTGTGCCAAGGGTGTAGTGCTCCTTGGCTTGGGCAATTAGTTCATTTACAACTTAAACAGAAAGAAAAATGCAGTCTTAGCCTGCTCCTAGGTTTCTTGATGGCTTGTCAGCCACCGACTCAACTATTCTCTATGACAAAGGCATTGCCCATTGGTGTGCAGGCGCAGCACGAAACCTCATCCCTTTCTAAGCCCAGGAGTTCCCTAACTTCTACCTTATTATTGGATGGTGTTATAGACTGAATGTTTATGTTCCCCCCAAATGTATATGTTGCAGCCCTAACTCCCAGTGTGGCTATAGTTGGAGATGGAGGCCTCTACAGAATTAATTAAGATTAAACGAGGTCATAAGGGTGGGACCCTGATTTAAGGACTTTGTGTCCCTTTTAAGAAATACCTGAAAGCACATTTTCTGTATCTCTCTGCACACTTTTACATGCACCCACAAAAAGCCATGTGAGGTCATAATGAGAAGACAGCCACTGTAAGCCAGGAAGCGAGTTCTCACCAGAAATTGAACCCTGCTGGAGCCTTGATCTTGGACTTTCCAGCCTCCAGAACTGTGGAAAAATAAATTTCTGTTGCTTTAGCCACCCAGTCTGTGGCCTACTGTTAAGGTAGACTGAGCTAATACAAATGGTGATTATAAACTGTATTAAGGAGTAAGCAACTTAACAAGGTTATACTAATTAACATCACAGCAATCACCTAACAATACTCACTGTGTGCATCACACATCATCAAAATGCTACATTTTAGAAATTAAGAAAACAGTTCCACTTACAATTGAGTAAAACAGTTCCACTTACAAAAGAATAAAATACCTAAGAGTAAATTTAACCAAGGGGGTGAAAGACCTGGGCACTGGAAACTGGAAGACATTGATGAAAGATACTGGGCAACACCAATAAATGGACAGATGTTGTGTGCTCATGGATTGGAAGGATTAATATTGTTAAAATGTCCACACTATCCAAAGCAATCTACAGCAAGCATGTCAAACTCAAAGGCTAACACAGGCCAAATAAACAAGGTTTAAGTTGATGTGGGCCGCAAAAAAACAAAAGCTTCAATTTTCATAGAAACGTAGGTTTATTTCATTTGAGACATGCTGAATACAAAGGGCTGAAATGAATGAGTAATTGTTAATATAAATAATAGAACATTGTAATAAAAATTAATATTTTTTCTTGAACATTAACTTACCAGACACTGAATAACTGCACAAATTAATAAGTGTAACGCAAATAAACCTATTTTTTCTTGTTCTCTGAAAGCGAAATATTTCCTGTTGTGCACACCAAACAAGTCAGTCCAAGACTAATGAGTGGCAATGGGCTGCTAAAATATTCGCTGCTAGTATTAGTGGAGAGAAATGGTGCACTTGCGTGTAAGATGCATAAGGAAAATGAATGCAACACAATTATAGTAATCAGTCATTAGCAAATGTTGTAGTTTATTATTAATAATTATGTATAATAGGATATTGGAAAAATTAATTTACAAAATTTTATTAAAACATTTCTTACATACTGTTATATTGGCTGGGCCGCAAAAATATTTGTTGTTGCCCGCATGTGGCCCGCAGGCCGCGAGTTTGACATGCTTGATCTACAGAATCAATGCGATCTCTATAAAAATTCCAATGTGATTCTTTGCAGAAATAGAACAAACAATTCTAAAATTTGTATGGAACACAAAAGACCCCGAATAGCCAAAACAATCTTGAAAAGAAAAAAGCTTAAGGCATCCACTTCCAGATTTCAAACTATATTATAAAGCTATAGTAATCAAAACAGTGTAGCATTAGCATAAAAACTGACACATAGATCAATGGAACAGAGTAAAGAGCCCAGAAATAAACTCATACATATAATGATCAATTAATTTATGACAAAGGAGTCAAAAATATACCATGAGAAAAGGATAGTCTCTTCAATAAATGTTGATGAGAAAATTGGGCAGCCACATGCAAAATATATAAAGAACTCATGTAACTCAATATGGGGGGAGGGGGACAAAAATGAGCAATCTGATTTAAAAATTGACAGAGGACCTGGATAAGCATTATTTTCCATGGATAAGCAAAGAAGGTATACAAATGACAAGAGGTACATGAAAAAGTGCTCAACATCACAATCATCAGGGAAATGCAAATGAAATACTGGACTATCACCTCACATCTGTTAGAATGGCTGTTATAAGAAAGACAAGAAATAACAAGTGTTGGCAAGGATGTGAAGAAAAGGGAACTGTTGTGCACTGTTAGTGGGATTGTAAATTGGTACAGTCACTGTGGAAAACAGTATGGAGGTTCCTCAAAAAATTAAAAATAGAACTAGCACATGATCCAACAATTCCACCTCTGGGTATTTATTCAAAGGAAATGAAATCATTATCTTGAAAAGACATCTGCACCCCCATGTCCATTGCAGCATTATTTACAATAGCCAAGACATGGAAATAACCTGTGTCTACCAACAGATGAATGGGTAAGGAAGATCACACACACACACACACACACACACACACACACACACACTGGAATACTAGTTGGGCAAAAAAAGAAGGCAATCCTGCCATTGTGAACACATGGACGGACCTGAGGACATTATGCTAATGAAAAAAAAAGCCAGACAGAGAAAGACAAATATTGCATGTTCCTACTTATATTTGGAATCTAAAAAAAAATCCCAAACCGAGCTCATAGATTCAGAGAACAGATTGGTGGTTGCCAGAGACTGAGGGTGGGAAGGAATGGTGGGCGAAGAGGGTGAAGGTGATAAAATGTACAAACTTCCAAAGTTGTAAGATAACTAAATCCTGGGATGTAATGTACAGCATAGTGACTATAATTAACATTACTGTGTAGAATATTTGAAAGTTGTTTAAAGAGTACATCTTAAAAAAACTATTCACAATAAAAAATTTTAAAAGTATATATGGTGATGGATGGTAACTAAACTTATTATTATGGTTATCATTTCATGACATAAACATATATCAAGTCACTCTTGTACACCTAAAACTAGTACAATGCTATATGTCAACTGTATCTCAAATTTTTAAAATGCTAGATTTTAACGCAGGGACAATTTTATATCAAATGAGAAATTAATTATAAATCAGTCCTAGATATACATGATTTCAATATCTTTCTGGATTCTTTTTATCTAATTTGGGAGAAAAGCTAGCTTATCTTTTATGACATAATCTCAAATTTCTGTAACACATTTTCCCCAAAAAGTTCAAAGGACTTTGCTCCAGACTTCTCACTGGTTTTGAGTAAAGTCCCAAGTTCTAGGCAAAAGGCTGATGCCATTGCCTGATTTTTCATTAAAAATCATTTTGCTTTCTCTTAGTGTTTGATGAGAGAAGCATCGCTTTGATTTGGGGATCTTTTTAAAAATGACTTTGTTCTTTTTTAATCCCAACTGCTCCAGGCATCATTAGCTCCTTTTCATAGAAGTTTCAATTTCCTTTTATCCCTTTGAGCATGGGTTCCAATACCCTCAAAGCAGCACCTTTTAATTGGCCTGGAAGAGGTCACCCTGCTAAGACGAGGGAACCATCTCACATGTCTTACAAAGTCCGTGTAGGTCTTTGGGATCAGAAGGGGATGGATTCATCCCACAGCAAATGTTTAGGTGGCATGTGATTATATTTTCAACATAATTACTATATAATTACATGTACTCACTCTTATCCAGCACATTCTCTGCTATAATTAGTTGGCCTTTATTTAAAATTCATCTTTAAGATTTTTGTCCTCCTTTTTTAATTTAGTTAATGGCTGAGGGGCAGTGTTATTTTTGACAGTAGTTTCTTTGTATGTCATAATTTTTGGTGCTATTCTCCTATACAGGTTCCCAATCACGTGTTTTTTTAGGAAATGACACAAGGGACTCTAAAGTAGTCTCCCACCTTCACATACTCCCTATCACACATTGCTTTGCCTATTCTAGCAGTAATTTCTCCAGAGAAGTCTAAAGTGTAAATAAAGCTTCCACTACATGGATACAGTTTTTAATCAAAGAAATTTTTTTGAGGGAAACCTATTCTATTACTCTATTACTTTACTTTCTTCTAGTGTTACACAAACTAATCTGGATCTGGAGTGGGTACTTCACTCCTTCAGTGGAAGAGGGAAGTAGTAAACCTTTCAAGACAATCTGCAAGAATTCACAGAAACGTGACTCCATCAAGTCATCAGTAAGGAGGAGGGAGGCTGGGGAGGCTGCTAAAAAAACCAAAACACCCAAAAACAAACCACACACATGTACTCTTTCCGGGCTAATTATCCACTTCAAAGAATCACTCGTAAAAAAATATTCTACAATATCTCATCATTTATTTTTAAGACATTTTAAAGAAACTTCAATATCTGGTAGCTCAGGAGTTATCACTCAGAACTTATGAAAAGTCAAGCACTGTTATTTTCACACAATTTCTGTCTCATAGATAGACCATGGGTAAATATTATTATTAAAAATGGCATATCCCAAAGATGCTACAATACACTAAATGAAAAATCTAGGCCCATAGTTTTCTTTTTCCTATAGCATTGCTTGACGAGGTTATTTCTTTACACACTTTCCAGAATCAACTCCGTTCATTTCCCCTTCTTTTGAAGAACTGGGTGAAATCCTAAGTTTAGCACATCTGATAGAAGTAGACCATCAAGAGAAAGGTAAACGATTGCCCTCATTCCATCTTTCCTGAAGCACCGTGTATGTTCTGTGTTAGATGTCACCCATCTGAGAGTGATGTGGACAATTTAGAACAGAATCAACGAAGAAGGACCTTAACAGCCCAGGACTCTAGATTAAGACATGGGAATAACAGGTGAAGGGATTAAAGACTAATCTGGAAAGGAGAAGGTGTGGCAAGACAATGCCAGCTGTCCTCAAAAAGTTAGAAGGTAGTGAACTGGGAAAATCATTCAGTGTTTTCTGTTTGGTCCAAGGAAGATGAAAGGATGAAGTTATGAGACAGCAGATGACAGAGCTAATATAAAGAAGAACATTACCATAATTTTAAAAAGTTCAGAACATAAAATAGTCTGCTTTTGAATCAGGGAGTTTACTTTCCTTGATGGGGCTCGTTGACCATTTTAGGGGACTGTGTGAGCACGTGTAAGACAAGAACTAAAATTTTCATTTCTCTTCTTACCTTGAAGTTTTATGAAAACGTCTAACTTGGAGAGAAATGATTTGAAGCAACAAAATTAGGTACAAACAAATAATTCAAATATTAATGGTTTGAAGAGTCTAGGACTGGAAGATTATCTTGTATGCTTTTGTATAGGTTTTCCCAACACAAAGCTAAGAAGAGGGTTACTTTATTCCATTAGAAGAGACTGTATGTTAAACTAGTCCAGTTCACTTAGACAAAACCCAAAGTCTTTAAAGGATGCTCCACTAAGGTTGTTTATCCATACTCATGTACTTAAATAGGCTCTTTGGAAATTTCTGTGTGGGTTGTCCTGAGTGGAGAGACACAGCCCTTCGCAGCCATCGTATTGCCCACTTGGAATGTGGAGAACTCCACTTCACCCACGGAACTTTTGGCAACGCTCCCTCCATGGCCTCCTTCAGCAGTAGGGATTCTAAATAAAGTTTGAGCCCTAGCAGGCATCCTCTGGGGCAATTGAGAGGTGGTGGGTCAAACTCTAGGCTAACTAGTGACCTGGGGGAGGGCGTGGAGAGAGACAGCAGAAGGGAAGGTGCTTCTTCAGACAAGTCCTGCTTTGTTGGTGGCCGGTATCTGTGAAGTGTGACGTAAAGAGAAGTAGCAGAGCTCATCTTAATAGACTAACGTGTATTCTGCAGTGGCCCTCAACATGGTGCCATGGGAACTACTTCACATTATCCAGTTTAGGTAAAAGACCTGTAAAAGAGATAAAGATAGTATGGTGCTAACTATACAGGCTCTGGAGTCAAAGAGCCAGGGTTCAAGTGCGGACTTTCTAATTTCTAACAGTATGAATTTGAACAAGTAAGTTACTTAACCTCTCTAGGCCTCAATCTCTCAACTATGAAGTGGGGCTGGGAATAGTTGCTGGCTCATAGTGAGTACCAGATAAATGCTGGCTTCTATTATTTTCACAGAAACAGAAAACTGAATCCCACTTGAGCTTGTGTCTCCTTGAGTCCTGTCCAAGACACAAAAGGAACAAAAGTGGCATTGAGGTAAGAATCTAGGTCACGTCAAACCTGTTGCTCTGCCGATTGGAAAAGAACATGAGTCCAGACTGGGTCATGCTGAAAGTGAAAGTGAATCCCATACAGCCGTTAAAGGAAATAAAACTGTATGTCCCGATATGGAAAGGTATCCAAAACATATTCAATGAAAAAGCATGTTATGAAACAGTATGATCACCTTAGGGAAAAAGGATTGCTAATATAAATTATGATAATGTGTCAGCATACATAAAAGAGTTAGAGAAATTTCCACCCAACAATGGATAATGATTTGGGGGCAATTAAGATTGCATGGGTAGTCACTATATATTTGTTATATCTTTTTTTAATTGATTAGAGAGAGAAAGAGAGAGAGAGAGAGATCTGTCATTCCATTTAGTTATACATTCATTGGCTGATTCTTGTATGTGTCCTGACTGAGGATGGAATTGGCAACCTTAGTGCATCAGGACCACACTCTAACCAACTGAAGTACTCGGTCAGGGCTATATCTGTTATTTCTGTAATATTTAAATTATTATAAAATGAATATTATCAATTTTTAAATTAAGAAAATCAATGTTTAAAAGAAAAAGCATATTATCCCTTTACCGATTTTAAGTTTTACTGCATAGTGGTCACCTTAAACTGGAGTAGGGTATCCTATATAATAAAAGCATAATATGCAAATCGGCCAAACGGTGGAACGACCAGTTGCTATGAAGTGCACTGACCACCAGGGGGCAAACACTCAACACAGGAGCTGCCCCCTGGTGGTCGGTGCGCTCTCACAGGGGGAGTGCCACTCAGCCAGAAACTGGGCTCATGGCTGGCGAGCGCAGTGGCAGTGGCAGGAGTTTCTCCCGCCTCTGCTGCAGGCAGGCAGTAAGGAACAAGAGGTCCCAGACTTAAAGAGCCAGACTGTGAGAGGGATGTCTGCCTGCCGGCTTAGGCCCAATCCCCTTCAGGCCTAAACTGGCAGGCAGACATCCCCTGAAGGGTCCCGGACTGTGAGAGGGGGCAGGCCGGGCTGAGGGACCTTCCCCCCTCCCACACCCCCCAGTGCATGAATCTCATGCACCAGGCCTCTAGTTAATAATGATGATAGATAAGCTGAACAGGAAATGTTTCCCTGTTCTCCTTTGGGAATGATAACACATATCACATTTTAGAGTCTCTTTCATCATACCATAAATCCTCCCATGAACCTGGTGATGTGGGTGTTAGTGGCTAAGACTTTGAGCTGTGCAGCATTACATCCTGGTTTGATTCCTGGCTCCACGTCTTACTAACAGTATGACCTTGGGCAAGTTTCTTAATCTCTCTGTGCCTCAGTTAATTTATCTTTCAAAGGGGCCTACTATTAGTACTTCAAAGGGGTGCAACGAAGATGAACTATGATACTTTTTGTAATACTCTTAGAATAGTGACTAAGCACTAAATAAAAAGTTTAGCCATCATTATTTTAATCTTCATTTAGAGAAAACGATGGATACAAATGATACATTTATCATAAAACCCCAGAATCCTGACATTCATTCCCACTACCACCTTCCTAAGACCAGAATTTTTATCACTTAACTCACAGATTGTTGCTATACCTTTACACACAGGCTCCTTGCTTCTGGTACCTCCAACCTATCTTGCCTGCTGCTGTGGGATTCGGCTCTTTTGAGCTTTTCTTTTATCACTTACATCTTGGCTTAAATGGCTTCAGTGGTTTCCCATCATCGAAGTTTAAATTACAAACATTTTCATTTGTCCCTTCACACACTGGCCTCATCCTGCCTTTCTTATATGTGACACAGCATTTCAGACTTGAGCCCTCTGCTTCAGCCACACCGGTCCACTCACTGTTCCCAATTCTGAGCACCTCCCCCTTCCCTCCAATTATGAGTCTTTGTCTCAGGTGACTGCCCACTCCTCTCTCTAATACCATCATCTCAAGATCCCAGTGAGTAAAGCCGCCTGACCACTCGAATCCACATTCACTTTATTTTGAATTCCTAGATGTATCCAACATCCTCATCCAAGTTCTCATTTCAGACTCAATTATAGTCACCGGGCTGGTATCCCATGTAAATTCAACAAGCATTTATTGAGCAGGCTTTGGAGATGAAGAGACAAAGTCCGTGCCCTCATTGAGCTCACGTTCTATTAGAAGAAACAGAAAGTAAACGAATAATTGCTTGGCCATGGCTGGCTACATGCTTTGTCAGAGGTACGTACAAGGCCCAGCAGTGGCCCAAAGACAGAAACAACCACAAAGAAACAAATCCACATTAAGGGCATGAAATGTGTGGCTTCCCTTTCCCTCACCCAACCAAGGCTGCCTTTCCTCTGGCTGACCAAGAACATGGAGCAGGAGCTGAAATATTTTAAGATCCTGTCCTACTTAAGCTCCTAAAATAACAGGTGCTGACTGGTTTCCCCTCTCCAGCACCAGTCTCTCCCTGGTGTACATTTCTTCTACTTAGTTCGCCTCTATCTGCCTGGTTATTTGTTTAAAATGTGAACCAACTGGTCAGGTACAGTAATCTAATTCTGCATTTGGTTCGAGGCCAATGCATCGAGGGCATTCAATAAATAATGGTGCCTGGTGTGCCTTTCCTAGATTCTGGCTGCATATGTCTGATGTGAAGCTGGGATCCTAGGAGGCAAGCTCAAGAGACAGTGGATGGAGGGTAGTGGAGCTCTGGAGGCCACGGCGGCAAACGTGCTTTGACTGCCTGCCCCCGAGATCACACACCCGTGCTGGGCTTGCTGCAGCGAAGCTGACCGCATGCAAATGTTCCTCTCCTGAGTCGGTTTGGGTGTGACCTTCTTCCTGACGTGGTATCCCCAGATTCAATCTGGGTAAAAGTACATCAAGGCTTCCTCCCTATGGGCACCCAGGCCTGTGTTTACTTGCCTTCATTAAGGAAAGTCTCCTTCCTGTGAGTGGGTGGTTTGGGAGAGGTGAGGTGAGGCAGGAGTAGTCTAGGATTATAGGAGCTTTCCCAAGGGAGGAAGAGCAGAGAGAAGACAGGGAGTCCTTCACATGAAATTTCGTGGACAACGTGTATCCACCTTTCCACCCATCCATTCAGCCACCTTCTTTACCCACCATGTGATAGGCAGGAAGGCTTCAAAGATGAATATTACAGGATTTGGCTCCTGGGAGATAATAAATATTTGCTGCATTAATGATTCAAGTTTGTGCACTGGCTTTACTTGGATGATCATTTCCTACTGGAGGACATCCTGCACTTTCCATATGACAGATATAATCTAGCATATTTCAGCCCATAGTTTACAGAGGCATAAAAAGAATATTACAGCATAGTTCCTATTTTTGGACTTAGATCCTAATTTTCTCATTTTCAACCTTTTCCGCTTCTGTCTTCTCCCAGTCTACATTTATGTATCCACTGTCTGACCCACTGTTTGGTCTCTCCTGGCTGCATAATGATTCAAATACAGATTGCTTTCAGGCAACACTGGCAGTTTCCACGTAGCCTCTAGCTTTTTCTTCTAAGCTGCGTTGTTAGACAGCAAGGGGTTGGAGGGAAGTCAAGGGAGCTGGCTCCCAGTTTGAGCTAGATCACCTGGTTTTGGGGCAATTTGGCCTTCCCAACTGCATCTCCCATTCTCCATCTGTAGAATGGCAATGATGCCAACTGGCCCAGAGATACAGCAAGGGTTGGTGAGCTCATAGCTGGAAAGGATGATGTATCCAAGAACAAAGCAATATTATGAGGTGAAATTCTGATTTTATGGCTCATCAATACCAAGCCTCATACTGTTTCTGGCTTTTCTGCTTCTGTGATTTTGGCACAGTACTTCCAAGGAAGAGGACTGAACAATGAGCATGACTCGTCTTCTCAGACACAGACTCCCATATATAGACAGGATTTGGCACAAGTAAGAACAGCCGGTTGTAGCTGGCTGCTAATCAAACACGGCCCGCAGGTGAGCATGAAGAACACCTGGTTTGGAGAAGCGCTTCTGAGGCAGGAGAGCATTTTTAAAGTGTCACTCAAAGCTGGAGTCAATTAAACTACAAGTTTGAAGAGAAATCATGTTACAAAAGGAGAAACCAATCTTTATGCTTAAGGATGCAGAAACTTTGCAGATTACAGCTACCGAACCCCCCCACCCCCCCTCCCGCAAAAGAGAACGTTCCCTCCACCCCTCCTCCCTCCCCCATACACACATACACACACCAATGAATTGCTCTTTTCCCCGACTGAGTGTACAAAACAAATTCTTTGTGGGAGGTCTCTCTATAGGAAATTCCCCTTTATATCTGCTTGTAATAATCTGATAGCTGACAAATATGTTAGTAACGTACACAAAACGGCAGCTAAAACCCAAACCAAACCCTACTCTCATAAGCAGAATAGAAAATGGCAAACGAATGCCCAGTAAAGTATGGATAACCGTAATTGAATTTACGTTGTAATTTTCAAACATAAGAATGAACAAACAGATATTGTGTATATTTAAAAACAAAGAAACTTGCCAGAAATAAGATTCTCTTAGAGAAAATGCTGTCTTAACCTCAAAATCAGCCTCAAGGTTGCCAGAAGATGCACTCAACAAGCACTTTCAACCTACCTAATGGAGGCAGTAAAAGTAATGAACACCACGTTACTGCCCGCACATCTGCCACTTCTCCCCAGAAGCCCTCCTGCAGGAATACCGGCCGATGGGAAGCACAGGCCAACGCCGCCCCCACTTACAGACTTTGTTGCCTTCTCCAGCTTTGAGTCCCGAGCCTGGGGAGAATCAGAGCCAGGCAGCCGCTCTTGCTTAGCACCATCTCCAAGCCAGGCCAGCAGCAAGACTGGTGTGAGAAAGGAGGACAGCCCAGAGGGAAGTGGAAGAGGCTCTTACTCACCATCCACTCAGGGCTGGCACTGATTATAAAAACAACAGAACTCCCCCATGCAGGGGCACCTCCCAGCCACCTTGCCTCATCACCACTTTGCAGTAATAGGCTCTGCTGTAGGCATGAAAGGGAAGGGAGCTGGACATGGGGAAAAGGCCAAGAGGCAGAAAACAAATAGGAGCCCCCAAGCACTCCTCAGAGAAGCATTCATTGTAGGGGGGCCTTGTGATACCAGGGGCTCCTCAAAAACACACACATCCTCAAGAGTAGGGATCATGGAGTTAGTCATACATGGATTTGTTGGGTACTCAGAGAACAGTGACAGGTGTTGGAGTTGGTGGGAATGTGAATTTGTGCAGTCACTAAGGAAAACAGTATGAATGGTCCTCAGAAAATTAAGACTGGAGCTACCATATGACCCAGCAATCCCTCTACCTGAAAAATTTTAAAACACTCATTTGTAAAAATATATGTACCCCAATGTTCACTAAGCATTATTTGTAGTAGCTTAAACAGGGAAACAACGTAAGTGTCCTTTGATGGATGATTGGAGAAAATGATGTGATGTATGCACACAATGGAATACTACTTAGCCGTAAAAAGATAAAATATTTCCATTTGCAACAACCTGGATTGCTCTTGAGAGTATTATGCTAAGTGAAATAAGTCGGACAGTAAAGGACAAAAACCATGTGATTTCACTCGTGGGCTATAAAACAAAAAGTAACTAACAAAACAAACAAAAACAGACAACAGAATGGAGAAGGGGTGGTTGGAGGACCAAGAAGAGTCATGTATATGGTGATGGGAGATTAGACTTTGGGTGGTAAACACATAATAAAATATACAAATTTAGTATTATACTATTGAATTCTAATTTATATGTTATTAACCAATGTTACCCCAATATATTTGATTTAAAAAGTGTCTCCCTATAACTAGAGCTGGCTGCCTTCTTAGGGTTGCCATAATTTGGGACCCAAGTTATGGTAGTTTCTGAGACCCCCTCAAAGATCTGGATTTTGGCTACTTCAAAGGTATTGCCTTACAAATATGTGTGTGGGATGATAATTCTCTCTCTTCCCTCTCCCCTCCCCAAGATCACTCGTTTCTACAGAGAAGGCTTATAGGTCCATGGGAGTTCTGAGTTGGTCTGTGTCATTTATAACCTAATACCCTTCTCCCCATGAGGTTAGATCACTTTAAGGGTTGGCAAAAGCTTTAGAGTCTTCAGAAGTAGTAAATACACCACTTTTATGTGTGTGTGTGTTGTTGTTGTTGTTATTGTTCATCCTCACCCAAGGATATTTTTTCCATTGATTTTTAGCGAGAGTGGAAGGGAGGGGGAGAGACAAAGAGAGAGGAACATCAATGTGAAAGAGACACATCAATTGGTTGCCTCCTCACCCGCTGGGGATCGAGCCTGCAGGCGTGGTACATGCTCTTGACCAGAACTGAATCCAGGACCCTTCAGTCCGCAGGCGGATGCTCTATCCACTGAGTAAAACCAGCTAGGGCGACACACCACCTTTCATGATCTGATCCATGGAGAACTGATTCCCTAGGGTCAGACTGCAGGGGAAGCGCAGATAGAAGGGAGCACTTCATTTGTCCTTTTTAATTTGCTACTTTAAAAAAAATCAGCTATGTGGCCTTATTCCTGAAGGTAATTGTAAAGCTTTGCAGATGAAGACTCAGAAGAAAATGAGAAAGGAGGGTCTTCATGGATGACTCATGCTATTTAAAGTGTTGAATCCACTTGACCTTGTCCCATTGCATGCTAGGTAATTTACCTTCAACTAGGTCCTTTGAAAGAAGATTTTGGTGAAATACATTATTTATTTGTTTAATTCAACATTTATTCCCAGAATATAAAGGCAACTCATGTGTGGAAAACACTAACAACCAATCAACCAAACATCTAACATCTCTTTTTAGGGGTAAATATACACATGTCATATCAGACAATTCATTTCTGAAGTTTCTGTATATTCAGTGCTATTAAAAAAAATGAGAATGGACGAAAGTAGTGCTTTCAGTCTCCTGTTGGCTCACCTAACAGGCTTGGCAAAGCTTTCTTTGACCTCCGCGAGATGACAGCCTCTAAGATGTCCAGCTCCCAGTCACTCCACCCACATTCTAATCCCAGTGTGGGTTCGGTGGTGCTGCCTAGTTTCCCTGAGCTGCCCGGATGCCAGTCATTGCAGAGATTCAGTCATTAAATCCTGCCAGACCTGACCTGGAGACCTGGGAGGGGAAAGGCATTATAGAAGAGGTGCCAACCCAGAACCTGGCATACTCCCTTTCAAGGCCCAACACACCTGGACTCAGCCAGGCTCCAGTCCTTGGCTTTGACTCATGATCCCAGACCTAGTGATGAGGGTGTTTCCCCAACGCAAGCAATTGAAAGAATTTTGTCTTTCTTCTCACTGAGGACAGTCCCACAACTTCTACATCTTGGATTCATTCTTAGAACACATAGATTTGTCATTCAGGATAGAACTTTCTTTCCTAGTTTGTTTCTCCTTCAGCAAGACTCTCATTGCCCAGAGGAGCCAGTGACTGTGAGGCTGCCATCAGCTTCTAAAGCTTCTATACACCTGAGCATATCCTTCTCCTCAAAATAATATCCCATCCATAGAGGCTTAGAGGAGAAAGGAAACACTGAATTTCACACAAGAAAAAGAAGTCCTTCCTTCTATATATAATGGTTCTTCTATTGCCCTCAGTTTTTGCTACCAAGGTTCCATTCCCAATTATATCACCAGGGTGAGGCCAAGTCCCCAGTCCTTATTCTTTTCATCAAACATACAAAAACCAATGCAAAACAGACAGGCTTTGCCTATTGATTCTGCAAGCATTTTGGTTCAACCCCTCCAGGCCTATCTTTCCATGACATAGTATGCCAACTCAGCACTGTGATGTTTTCCCTTTTTTTTTTTAAAAAAAACCTCCTGGTTAAATAAAAGTGTATATCATAGAACTACCTTTTCTCCTTATCCAGGAATGAATTAAAAGACTATTACTCTTGAGAAATTATAGGCAAATAGGATTGCTAGGCACATTGGTAAAACTGACTTAAAATTAGTAGTGACTTCAGGGATGAAGAAAAAGCCTGCTCTGAGTCCCTACCTATATTTTATATGAAAGTAGCTACACAGGATGTCCATTAAATAATTACCAACTTGTTCCCATTGGGTTCTTAATGGTTGGGGTACATTTTAAATGGGTAGGAATGTGTTTATGTTTTTGTATTGTGAAGACTGTCAAGTTATTTTAAGATAGCTGGATGTTCCTTCAAATATTTATCACATGGCACTTAGAACAAAGTAATGAAGAACATCTTGAAGTTTCAGAATTTCTACAGAAGAAAACAAGCTTCTAATAAAATAAAGGGGTCATCAATTACACAGTCGGCTCACTTATGAAATATGCTCAGGGCAAGAAGAGTTCCAAGACATCATCTTGAAGAAATGGATTTAGCAGCATGAGAAGTGGGTAGTCCCAATTCTTAATTGTGAATAGTGTATAACCAACAGAATCGGTTGGGATACCAGAAGAACTTTCATGCAAGGCATCAGGGCCAATGCCCACAGATTCTACACAGGACATTGGTGGGCATCACTGATGTTGAGACTCAGGATTGATCTGATAGTTCAAACCAAATGCCAGAAGCCTCCCTGAGGTTCTACTTTGCATTTTTCACAACCTGAAGATCCAGAGGACCTCATGTCTTGAGTTGCTCCTGTGATGGAGGAGCCATCATTCCTTTGAGCACTTAAGTTTACTCTGCTCCAAAAAAAAAAAAAAAAAATCAGGAGTATACGGAGGGGAAAGATTGTTGAAGGATGCCCAGCAATAACTCTGATGACAGTCTAAGGGTGGGTAGGTACCCTTAGAAAGATTGTTCCATTTCTCCAGAGGTCTTTTATACCTGGTCTAGACAGGATGGAAGTCTTGTGTTAGGATTCCAGGATTCCAGGTCTGACTGTCCCTGCATCAAGCTGTAGAAATGGTTTCATCAAGGAATCAGATGCCACCATTTCCTTTGTGACCAGCTCATGTCAGGTCCCACACAGAAGAGGGAAGCAGCAGGTCCCCCTGGAGAAGAGAGAGTACTTTTTCTTCTTAAAGGGAAGGTTGTAATCTCAGAAATATGGGTGATTAGTGAGTGAGTGGTCCTTGAGTCAGCAGAAGCTGGGGTGACTACACAATGACCATATTGCTGTGAAGAAACACAGTCGGAGGTAGGTTGGCAGAGATGGTCCAATGAAGACCCTCTTCTACCTTTAGCTAGATAACTTTGAAGACATTTAATCTGTAGTCTTTCAGGCCTGCTGACAGGTAATCATGACGACAGGAATTATTATGATTAGAACATCAGCTCCGTAAGGACAGAGGTTTTTGTCTCTCCCACAACAACCACCTATCCCTGCTGCATCCTCAACATTCAGAATAGTGCCTCACACATAGTCGGTGCTCAGTGTTTGTGAAGTGAATATAAGAATGCTAGTGAAGCTGTTCTCAGGAAAGGGTGTGGAATTGTCACAACAAGAGTATTAAAGGAAACATGGCCTGTCCATTCTATTTTTTGTTCTAGAGTTTGCATGTATATGTGTCAACACAGTTCAATACACTTCTATAAAAGTAACATGAACACCTGTCCTGATTATATAATACACAGTTTACTTTTTAAAAACTTGAAAAATAAAAATGTCAGCCTTTAAAGAATAACTTAACACTCACACATACAAAATATGGTTGGAGATTGTCTTTAATCATTTTGGAGTTTGAGGATGGCTCCTCTTTTTTGCAACTTTGCAGATGAAGAGCTTAAAATTTGATAAATTATCAACCTAATGAGGCTTCTAACTCCTCTAGCCAGTTATTAGCTGTCAGGAAATGATCGTTGTTACTTAATTATAAGATGAAACTAAACATTGAGAAATGTTGAAAGTGATCTGATTGGCCACTATTCCAAGGACTAATTCCACAGGCATGCCCTCTTACATACCAATTAAAGCTGCATCACCCATAATAAAATGGTGCGTGCCCTTGGCTGTGTTCTATGTTGTCATTTTCAGATCAGAACAACAAAAACAATTGCAGTCTAGGGCACTTCCTGGGCACCAATGACTGCGGGCTTTTCTAACTTACAGGATAAGGACTCCGCCTATGGGCTTATTACTCGTTAGGAAATGCCCTTATTTTCACTCAGACCACACCCAAAAATTAAGAGTCAGGATTTTCCCCCCTCCTTCTTTATTTTTAAATTGAATTTATTGGGGTGACATTGGTTAATAAAACCATACAGGTTTCTAGTTACAATTCTTTAACACATCATCTGCACACTGCATCATGTGCTCACCACCCATGTTGTCTTTCCGTCCCCATTTGTCCCTCCTTTGCCCTCCTCTACCTCTCCCCACCCCACTTTCCCTTTAGCAATCACCATACTGTTGTCTGTGTCTGTTGTTGTTGTTTTTTTTCTTAATCCCTTCACCTTTTTCACTCTGCTCCCCAACCCCGCTCCCGTCTGACAGCTGTCAGTCTGTTCTCTGTATCTATGAGTCTGTTTCTATTTTGCTAGTTTATTTTGTTCATTAGATTCCACATAAAAGTGAAATCATATGGTGTTTGTCTTTCTCTGACTGGTTTATTTCATTTAGCATAATACTCTCCAGGTCCATCCGTGCTGTCACAAAAGGTAAAGATAATAAAAGCAACCGGCCATCTGTTTTACTAGCTGCCAGGGAGAAAAATACCAAAGAGCTTCCCAATAGGAAAATGTATATGCATGGCATCAGATTTGATTTTGAGGGTTAGTTTATATCAGCAGGGTGAAATGGGTGTTGGAGGGAGAACGTTGAGTGATGCATAGGACTAGTATTGTCTACGTGCAGGGCTACTGGTATATAGATTTTAAAAACTTAAGACACAGTTCTCAGGATAAATTTCTCATTTCTAGCTTGATTATGCAATTTTGTACCAACACTGGTTTTATTGCTATCACCTACTTCTCCTTTCTGGATTCTCCTTGCTATGTGCCTCGAGATAAAGGAGGTTGGTTAAGTGGCAGGAGCCTGGAGCTCGCAGGTTGTCTAAATTCCAATCCCAAACTGCCATGTAAACATGGTTTTTGGTATTTGGTGAGAACGAAAAGAGAAATAACATTTAAAAATTTGCTGAAATACAAGCATTTTCCACCTCAAGTGTAAACTGTGTTGCAAGATTTTAATTATAAATTACCTGGATTGTAGAGAAGGCCATGTGACCTTATAGAAAAAGGGATTATGATAGCCTCTATCGCCTGAGGTAAGGATTCAAGAGCAATCGCCTCTAACCAGCACACTGATGTTCCCATAAATGCTGGTTTTTGCTAGTTTTGTCTTTTGTCCTACTTGGGTAAGGCTGCAGGAAATGGGCCCAAGAAGCTGGTGCCAAAGATGAGGAGGAGCAGCATGTATAACCATCAGCGGGACTCCACGGAAGTTTAACGCCCCCAAGTAGACAGTAGATCAAATTTCCTAGAAATGTGTATTAGTTTTAATCCACCATTCTATAACCTGGGATTAGGAGTCTTTCTAGCAATACTAGTTATAGTCCTACCTTATTACTAAATCTCTAGCTAAAATGGAAACCACACCTGGGAATAAACTGTCTGCGCTTGTCTCTATTTTATTACCTGATCGCTCTTCAAGCCACCGAGGTCCAGCTTTCACCCCCATCATTCCTTTGCAACTGCTCTTGTCAAAGTCACTGCCATTCTCTATCTTGCTAAGGCCACTGGTGTGTGACCATCTCTTGGGATCCCTCAGCAGCAGCACTGATCGCACCTGACTATTCTCTCCTCCAAGAAGCATTTTCTTTTCTTGACTTCCACAACACCCCCTGCTGGGGCTTGCCCCTCTCTCTTCCAACTCACTGACAGTTTTTTCTCAGTTGCCTTTGCTGGATCTACCTCCTCTCAAAGTTGATGTGCGCCCAGCTTGATCTTCACATCTTTTCTCTTCTCTATCTACACTCTCTCTGCCGAGTGAATCAGGTCCCGTGACCTTAAATACTATTTATGTGTTGAGGACTCTCAACTTTCTCTAGCTCTGATCTCTCCCTTGGATTCCAAATTCTTATATACAACTACCCACCCAGATATCTGATTGGTATATCACACACAATATGTTTGAAATAGAACTCTTGCTTCTGCTATTTCCTAGCACCCCCCACACCCATCCCAGCTCTCCAAACTTGCTGTTCTCCAGTGTTCCCCATCTCAACCGATGGCCTCACTCTCAGCCCAACTATACAGCTCAAAACCCAGCAGTCACCTTCATTGGTCTCCCCTTCATTATTTCATTCAAGCCATCAGCAAGTCAGTTGATGTCATCTCATAAACCTGTCTCAAATCTCATCACTTCAGTCACCTCCATGCTACCTGGAACAACCTACCATCATCTCCTTGGATTAGTATAATAGTTTCCTACCTGGTTTCCCTGCTTCTACTCTTGGCCTTACACATTCTATTCCCCAAAAAGGAATCTCAGTGTTATTCCAAAGACATAAATGTGATAATATTGTTCCCTTGCTTAAAATCCCCCAACAGCCTCATGCTACACTTAAGACTACAATTCAATTCCTTACTAGGGCCTCTGAGGCCCTACAGGACGTGGCCCCAGCCTACCTTGTTCATTATGCTTCAGCCATGCTGGCTGCCTTTCACTTCCATTCCATCCCCCAATTTTTCCCACCTCAAGGCCCTTGCTCTTGGGTTTCCCCTCTGCCTGGAATTCGCCACACCTCTCTGTGGCAGGCTTCTTATTATTTAGGTTTTCATTCAAAAAGTCACTTGAACTTCCTACCTAAAGTGGCCTACCCAATCTATCTCTATCCCATGACCCTGTCCTGTTTTCTTAATAGCACTTATTACTACCTGGAATTATCTTCTGTACTTATTTATTTACTTATTTAAAGTCTATGTGCCCCTATGAGGATATAAGTTCTATGAAAACAAATACCTCATCTATCATATTCACCACTGCATTTTCTATGCCTGACATATAGGGGTACTCCATAAATATCTGTTGAATGAGTAAATTATCTCTAAGTGTAATAGCAGTTTGCAAATTATACAAAACGATGCATTGGAACTCAATAGCCAATCCAAAGAATTTATCAATAGCTAAGAAATAAGAAATGGTGAAACCCAGGGGCAAATTGAGGTGAAGTACATATGTCAGACTACAATCACTGACAAATTAAAATTATGTTCCATTCTGTTCTTTTAGCCCTCTCCAGTCTTCTCCAACTTATCATCAAGAATCATCGAAAGCTGATGGCAGAGTTGCCCACATTCTCTTTCTTCTCCTTCCTCCTCTAGTTTCAAAGTCTAAAATGAAAAGGGATGAAATAAATTCCTCTGTCTGTACCCTGGTTTTCTATAATCCAAAACTCATGTCCTGATGTATTCAAAACCTGGCCTGAACAACTCAGAAAGTGTTTTCGGATGCTCCCTTTGAGAGCAGGTCAGTTGAACCTCACTCTGGCTTTTATAGTAAGGGAGGCAAGTGCTGCCAAAATTAACACGAGAGCTCCACTACTGGATTTTTACTCTGAAGGAAACAGTTGGTGGCAGAAATGATCTTTGACCTTGCCTCTTTGTTATCACCTTCCCTATTCCATTGAATGAAACTGTACTAGTAAGTGCTCTAGGTGGGGCAAAGGAGAGTGCTGAGCTAGGCTTACTCCTGGCTTTGCTATAATCTACTAAATTTACTCTAGTTTTGGAAAAATCATTTAACTTGCCCCAACCTCCCCTGTTTATCTGTAAAGTGAGAAACCTTTAGTAGACGACCTCTAGCTCTAACTGTGCATGGTGTGGAAATATTTTGTATCCAGTAAGTACAAAACAATTAAACTAATTGGTGGACTGGTTATGATTGGTGCTGTCCTACTATAGTCAAAAGACAATAGAAGGCAGGGTCAGAGGGTTGGGATGAGTCCTATGTCACAAGTTGCAGCTTCTAACTTCCAGAGATTAATAACTTCCCCTGGGATATTTCATGGTTTAAGTACAATATACGTACTAAAGACTGCAAAATTTCTATCCTCAGCCCAGTTCCCAATCCTGAACACCAGATTCATATACCCAACTGCCTAGCCAACATCTTCACATGATGTCAATTTACATATCCACTTTAACATATTTAAATACTCTCTCCAAAGTCTGTTCCCTTGTCATCTCTATCTCAGCAGACGGCAATTCTATCCACCTGGTGCTGATGCCTAAAACCTGAGTCCTTTCTTTCTCTCATTTTACATTTAATCTTCCCACAGATACTGTTGTTTCAACCTGCAAAACAGATCCAGAATCCAACAGCATCTCACCGTCTTCTCTGTTATTATCCAAGTCCAATTATACCCTCTCTCCTGGACCACTGCCATAGCCTTCTGACTCAAACTGCTGCTTGCGCCCTCACCTCCCACCTCCAGCCTTTTCACAGCCAGAGTGATTCTTTTCTTTAAATCCTCACCCGAGGATATGTTTTTATTGATAATACAGGGAGAGGAAGGAAGAGAAAGGGAGAAAGGGAGAGAAACATTAATTGGTTGCCTCCTGTATGTGCCCTGAAAGGAAATCTAATTTGCAACTTAGGTATGTGCCCTAACCAGGAATTGAACCTGCAACCATTTTGGTGTCACTAACTGAGCCTCCCAGCCAGGGCACCAGAGTGATTCTTTTAAAACATTAGTCAAATCACATCAATCCTCTGCTCCAAACCCTGTAATGGTTCCTCATTTCTCTCAGAGTAAAAGCTCAAGTCCTTATGATGGTCTGCAAGTCCTCACAGGATCTACTCCTCTCCACCCACCTGTCATGGCTTTGTCCTGCTCTGCTACTGTTCTCCCCTGCTCACTCTGCTCCAGCCACAGTGGCCCCCTTGCTATTTCTCAAACACAATGAGCACACGCCTGCCATAGGGGCTTTGCACAGAAAATTTCCCTTGTTCAGTGTCTTCATGGCTGCCACCCTCACCTCCTTCAAATGTCGCTTCTGCACTGAGTCCTATCCTGACTTCCTATTAAAATTACAACCTGTCCCTCTCCTTCCTAACCCAGAATTTCAGATTCCCTGCTTCATTTTCTCCCCATGCACTAATCTTCTAATATTCTTTATAATGTAGTTATGTGTTATGTTTAATATTTATAGCCTGTACCCCTGTCCTGGATATAACCTCAACAAAGGCAGGGTTTGGTATGTTTTGTGTTCAGCACAGATACTCAATAAATAGTTGTTGAATGAAGAATGAGTACCATTATGGGTTAGAAATATCCCAATGTCTGTGTATCCACTGCACCCCTCCCTAGACGCGCGGATCTAAGATCCACTGAGCATCGTCCAAATTCCCTGTGGGTTGATTCCATCCTATGACCCAGAATCTCATGAGATGTCACCTGCTCACTGAACCAAAATGGCACATAAAGACAATGATTGCTTTCTTTGGTTTTAAGACTATTTTCTCCATTGAACCATGGATCTCCAAAATAGGGGAAAACCCAATGATCCACAATCAATTAAATTGCTAATAATGAAGTTGCCAAATAATATTCTAATGGAAGATCTAGTCTCTTTCCCTGGACTTCTTGCCTAACACCAACTTTAACTCTATCATTTTTTTTATATCTAACCTTCTAAACCTTTTAAAAGCCATTTCTACATTTCTGTAGGGAACTCACATCTATCTTTTCAATGCCTCTTCACACAGACTTGTTAGTCTGTCCAACTGTTATAAAGCAGGATTTCTAATTCCAAATGATGTGCCTGGTAACCCAATACAGAGAAAGGAAGTGGACTCATTTGAAAGGAGATTCCCATCCAAGGGGAGGCTGTCAGTGTCAGATGATAGTAATTTCCTTGGTTCTAGTATTTACAGCTTCATAGGTTGGAGTCAACACCCATCTTCTGAATCACCTTTGTTCACGAAAAGCAGTAGTAAGACTAGGCTTGTATATGCCCTTAACCCTTTGATACGCACGGGCTTTGTGGATAATCTTAGGAAAAACTGCTGATTGCAGCTGACTTTCAGAGAGTTTAAAACAGGCATTTCCCCCAAATTCGTGTCGCCTCCATCACCATGAACAGAATACAAGCAATAGAGGAGAATATGAAAACAAACCATAAAAAACAATAGAGAACACAACACTAGATAGAATCTCTACACAGTGGGCATGTCATTGGCATAACTTACATAAGTGTAAGACCTGACACTTAGGCTTCTCACCGCATCGAACTAAG
This sequence comes from Myotis lucifugus, assembly GCF_000147115.1. Taxonomy (NCBI): domain Eukaryota; kingdom Metazoa; phylum Chordata; class Mammalia; order Chiroptera; family Vespertilionidae; genus Myotis; species Myotis lucifugus. The sequence continues at coordinate 124,066 of NW_005871904.1, forward strand.
TCAGCCAGAAGTCCCTGAAAGATGTAAGTGTTGGGTTGTATCTTATTTTGAGAAATAAAACCACAGCTTCGCACAAAGGGCCTTTTCACTTCCAATAATAACCACCGCACTTAGGTTAAGGATGGATGATAGGTCATAAAGGTAAAAAATATAAACCAGATGCTGTTATCCCTTTTAACTCAGAAAAAACACACACATTAAAATCCATTATACACTACCTCAAAAATGTTTGCAAATTTGTCAAGTCTCATTTGGCTTTAACACACGCAATCTTTCGAATGTTCAATATTATCATTAAATCCAAAAAGGATTTGAGGCAGCTCTGAAATATGCAAAAGACATCCTCCATATTAATTCAGATGTGCTCTTAAGAAACTAATTCATTTCAAACATTTCATTCCAATTTCAGCTTGGCTTTTGCAAGAAGGGCCAAACTTTAAAAACATCATAATAACCACTCCTTGCAAACAACAACAAAAAATGTGACAGAGGAGGGGGGAATGGCACCCATTTCTGACCTGTGGTGGTAACTGCCCTGGCTGGGGATTCTCATGCCCCACACCCACGCTTGGAAACCCGAATAACAAAACCGGACTCCAAGCCTTCAGCAACCGCTCAGGCTGGAGCAAGCGCTGCCCATGCTTCATCTCCCGGGAAACTCAGAAACTTCCCAAGAATGAAGTTGCAGCAGCGAAGCAGGCAGCGGAGCGAACCCCAGAGCTCTAATATACTGTCTTTTGCAGACAACAGTGCTTCAGTGTCAAAGCCACAAGACCAAGGGCAGGCGCCGCATCCAGAAGAAAACCGCTCTCAGCAAGCGCAAAACAGTGATCACAGGGAGGTGGCCACGGACAGGAGGTGGCCACGGACAGGAGCGCAGCGCTGCAAGGTCTGAGTGCTGACCGTGCCTGGAGTCCTTCCCCACTCCGGCATTTTAATGAGAAGTAAAGAGGAAATAGGAAGGTTTTACGGTAATTGTATTTATGCGTTAAAAATACCAAGTGACTCTTAGAATGTTCATGTCTCTCCAACACGAACAGATATTTTTTAAATATTTGGTTAGAAAAACGGAAATAACCTAAAGTTAAAATCCATGCACATGAATTACAAGTACTAATATGCTAGGATTAAAAACAAAACCCAACAGGAGTTTAGACTTGGACTAAACTCTCTCCACGGAGAGCCTCAGAAAGAAAGCACCGGCTTCTCAGTTATGGCCATGGGAGTGAGCAGGAAATTTATTTGCCCTTTCCCCACCTACGGTCTCTTATTTCACATTCCTACAGTGTTCTTTCGGCTCCACACTCGCAGCTCACACTGCTGGAACATACTTTGGTGTTTCCTGCAAATCTGAAGCTAAACAGGAAAGAGGCAGAAAAAGATTTTGAAGCATAATAATGAATCTCGAAAGAAAGTCGTTTTGCATCATGTTTGTCCTGTTGTGTCGTAAACCATCGAGTGAGATACAAGACGCCTTATTGAGCCAATTAATTAGGAGTTGGACATGGGGGGCGGGGGAACTTCACTTAAAAATATTGAGCCGATGCCGAAACCGGTTTGGCTCAGTGGATAGAGCGCCGGCCTGTGGACTGAAGGGTCCCAGGTTCGATTCCGGTCAAGGGCATGTACGTGGGTTGCGGGCACATCCCCAGTGGGAGATGTGCAGGAGGCAGCTGATCGATGTTTCTCTCTCATCGATGTTTCTAACTATCTCTCTCCCTTCCTCTCTGTAAAAAATCAATAAAATATATTTTTAAAAAAATATTGAGCCGAATAATAATTTTTAAAATATCATCTTTCCTAAAAGAAATATTTTCTAAATTGGATAAAGAAAATACAGAATGCTCTTGCGAACGCCTTGAAAAGGCCCAGGTCATGGTTCGGGCCACAGAGTAGATGCAGGAGCGGAGCCCAGTGCTTTCCTTGGGGCCCCTGGCAATGAGCTCTCCAGCCAGGAGTCGAATTTTATAAACTGCTAATTGACGGGCAGGCTTGGCTCTGCAAGGGAGTTGACAATTTGACTCATGCTTACGGTTTCTGTCCTGAACAGGCATTTGTGGTCCGAGTGCCATCAGACATTCTGAGAGGTCGTGTTCTGAGTGATAAGGTTACACATTCAGACTCGGTGGACTTCTTGCCTTGCTGTCCACAGACTTGGGACAACAGGAGATACATGTTTAGGAAGAAAGGAAAGAAGGAATGAAGGAAGAAAGGGAGGGAGGGAGAGAGGAAGGGAGGAAATGACAGAAGAAAGGAAAAAAATCACAATTCATTTCAGTATGGCAAAGTAGCCCACCCTTAAAAGAAGAGTCATAAAAGAAATCAAAAGCATAAAATAAGTCTTATAAAATCTTTCCCCTAAAATCAACCAATATATCACCCAAAGAGTAAACAGAGGTGAGCTGTAAATCTAAATCTGCCTAATGCATTCCTGGACTTTCTTCCTGAGAGCAAATGCCACTGAGAAATGAAGGTTCAGGAACCCAGACACCTCAGGGGTTAGAGAAAAGCTGACTGCAGTGATTGTCATCACCAAGATAAGATCACCTGCCCTCTTCAGTAGCTTTAATAGCTAAACCATAACTGAGAACAAAACAAAACAAAAAAACCCTTTGCGTTTAGCCATCACCTTCCACAATTTTAGCAAAGAAGGCATAAGGAATGATAAAATATTCAGGACCACAATAAGATTCACCATTCCATCCATTAGTCTTTGCTGGCCAACTTAGTTCCCCATGCCTCCTTGCCTCAATCAGGGGGAAAATACGCCTTCCAGATCCCATTATTCTCCCAGGATTTGTTCTTTCTCAAACCAAACTCCCCGGAAGGGTCTATATTTGTTTAGAGAGAGTTCTGGAAAGCTAGAGGTCGGTCCTTCCTGCCCCTGAGAAATGAAACTAGCTGGAAACCTAGTGGAAACTTTGGTAGGAATACTATGATGAATAGTTAAATATTTACAGCATAAGAACCAGTTCATTTGAAAACAAATGTACAAGTGCCTGGCTTCGTTCCCTGTCTCAGGAACCAAGAATGCTCCCTTGCTGAGAGCTGCCATTTTATTGACATTCAAGTGAGAACGGACGCCAGGAAGCCTGAGGAGGAGCGAGCGCAGCCACTATAGTTCTGCAGACCAGCATCGTGTTAGACGAGTTCGTTCTGAGGGAGCCACCCTCTGAGCCACAAATCCCCAAAGAAGAAACGTTTAGGGGAGAAAAAGCAAAACCAATAAAATTTGACATCAAATGCAGGCATGTCCCTATGAAAACTTATCAGTCTACTCATTCCATTGCCCCAAACGAAACAGGATATTAAAAAATGTGAAGAGCATGGCCAGTGTGGCTCAGTTGGTTGAGCATCATTCCATGTACCAAGAGGTCACTGGTTCGGTTCCCGATCAGGGCACATGCCCGAGGTGTAGACTGATGTTTCTCTCTCTCTCTCTCTCTCTCTCTCTCTCTCTCTCTCTCTCTCTCTCTTCCTCTCTCTCTGAAAATCAGTAAAAACATATATATATTTTTAAAAAAGTAGAGAAATCCAAATTCTATCAGACAAACAAAACACTGCACTATATTGAAACCCGCTTCCCTCCTAAGGGAGAAGGAAAAGGAAAGAGTGGAGGGTGGAAAGTAAAAGTAGAGCTTCACTCAGACAGTTGTATAAATAAATCATACCCCCTGAAGCTCCATGTCTGAAGTTTGCTTTAATGCGAAGGGGGCGGCTTGGGGATGTGTAAGTGTACAAAATGATTTTTAGAAATGCCTCTTTGGACCGTCCGTGTTTGGCTGTATTTGGTGGGAGCCAGTTCAACTGGTCTGAAGGGAGCCTTTGGGAGGTCGTTCTAACGCCCTCCAGTCACTGTGCCTCTAACAGCCAGGTCCCCTGCGTGGCGCTGTGGTGCACAACTTCCTGGAGACGGTGTTGGCCACGTGGGAGGCTCCCAGCGGGGCTGAGACTCTGCCCTCGATTGACAGGAGGCTTGACGAAAAACACTGGGCACTCAGAGGCTCTTGGAGATGGCGACAGAAACACAAAGGAGAAAACCACAAAAATGCCACCGAAGTCAGCTTCACTTTTCTGCTCCCCATGCCAAGGTGCTGCTTGGTGGGTTTGCATTCCCCCGTGAGGGCTGAATGCGTGGGGATTTTCACGTGAGTTGCCCTCGTCCCTTCAGATCACATAATGGGGGCAGATAAGGTGCTGCTCCTGGCAGAACCTCAGCTACGAGGCCGGAGGTCTGACCCAGGGAAAAGTGCCCTCTGTCCTTTCATCTGCTGCTGGGATCGATTTTAAAGAATTAAATCCTCATATCTGTATTATTGGTAAGCAGGGTAGCCCTGCACAATGCAGAGAATAAAAAAAGATATGAGGAATGAATGTCTATTGCATAAACCTTCTTTACTTTAGTAACTGTGTATGTAACATTTATGTTCATGACATTTCAGCTTTCCATGCTTTCCAAGATCTGTTCCTAAATTCAGCTCAAATTATACTAATGTGAAGAAAATGTGAGGATAGCATAATAAAATATATAAAAATATATATATGCTATATTAAAAATACAATTTATATGTAAGTACATATGTGTTTATTAGTTTTCAAATTGTCATTCTGACAGTTCATATTTTAGTGCTAAAAATTTAGGTATTTTAAATTTAGATTATTTAAATTAGGATTCTATGTATTGATTTCTTGGTTTACAAAAATAGAATATTTTTATAAATATACCATGAGGCTGAGACTACGTCTTAGAGAACTAAATTATTTGATGATTAACAAAACAAGGCCCTTAAAAGGTTAAATTACATTTCTGCAATGTAGTAAAGTAGCCAAACGTATTAGTACAGGTTGAAGCCTGAAAAATACCTAACTATGGTCAAAGGCAAATTTCCTTAGAGAACAAAAACTTCCTTTAATCCTTCTATCAAAAGTATCATTATGCCCTGGCCAGTGTGACTCAGCTGGTTGGAGTGTCTTCCTGTGTGTAAGGGTTACAGGTTTGATGCCCAGTCAGGGCACATACCTCGGGTGCGGGTTCAATCCTCTATTGGGATGTGTTCAGGAGGCAACTGATTGATGTTTCTTTTCTCTCTCCCTCTCTCTCTTTCTCTCCCCTCTTCTCTCTCTAAAAATAAATAAAAACATAGCCTCTGGTGAGGATTTAAAAAAATTTTTAAGAATATAATTATTCTGACAGAGTCTATAATGTCATCAGCATAGAGAGGAAAACATTCAGTTAAAGTATTTATACCCCATTCGAATATCAACATGGGCTATTCTTTGATCTAAATAGATTCGTGAGGGGAGAAAAGTGAAGTTGGGCCCATAGGTCAACTCTGAAGCACAGCCTGTCGTTCTGCTCTACAGCAATAACATCAGCAGGGCGGCAGCATGACTGATCGCATACTCTGTACCATGCTCAGTTCTGAATGTTGTCTATGCCCTCCACCCTCTTATTCTTTCCACAAATTGTAGGAGGTAGATACTATCATCAATCCCATTTCACAGATGAGGAAACTGGGGAACAGAAAGGTTGAATGATTTGCTCAAGGTCTAGGCTAAGATAGAACTAGGATGTGAACACAGACAATCTGGCACCAGCATCTGTGCTCTCCATCACTAGTTTATTTATTTATTTCATTTTTATTTATGTATTTTTTAATTAATATGTTTTATTGATTTTTGAGAGAGAGGAGAAGAGAGAGAGGGAGAGAGATAAAGAAACATCAATGAGAGTGAAAAATGTCACCTGCCACCTGCACGCCTCCTACTGGGGATCGAGCCCAGGCATGTGCCGTGACTGGGAATCGAACCGGTGACCTCTCGGTGCACTGGACGAGCCCAAGCAACTGAGCCCTACTGGCCAGGGCTAGTTGTATTTATTTAGATAAAACACAAATCAGACCTATTCAGCTTTCCCCTATGCAGTAACATGATTTTTAAATAGACAGTCACTTGACTTTGACTTCTAGATTTCCTCACATCTCATATTGCCTATGTTACCTACTTAACTTCACTATCAGTTGTATGTTAATTTCTGCATTAGGGAAACCCCACTGGTAGGCAGAGAAGCCAGATTATTGTTTTTAAAACATGATTTAATATCCAGGAAACAGAAAATGCAGGAAGGTTGAACCTTTCAGGATTCCATGCCAGATTATTAGAATCATAGAATCTCAAGGTTAGATAAGGAGAGAGAGAGAGATGTCATCTTACCTCAGCCCTATAGAGTGCCTGAATCTCTTTTAAAATATCACCGCCAAGCCATTGTTTAACCCTGACTCAAGGCCTCTTCTATTTTCAAACAACTCTAATTAGAAAACTCTTCCTAATGTCACACCTAATTTCTCACTCCCTTTCGCTTCCACCCGTTGGTCTGGAGTCTAATCCTGCTTTCACTTCTTGATCTTTGCTGTACTGAATGGGAGACACAACTCTGAGTCTCCTGTGAGATAAACATGCCCAGATGTGATGACCACGAACCTTCAGAATTAGATTCTCACGAGGTTCCATGAGGTGAAGGCCTATCTTCCTCACTTCAGGCACCACTCATATTTTTACGGAGCAACCAGACTGTTCTTTAATCCTATCACCTGACCAAAACCCCAAATCCCAGTTAATTCTGCATTTTATATAGCAACACCATTCAACTGGAACAATCACTGGAAGAAGTGCTTCTTCCCTCTCAGAACCTGCCCATGGGCACCTTTCCTGGGTTTAGTATCGTACATGCCAGGGGTGCCTCCCTGTGGGCCCCTTTCCCTTCACATGACTCCATCATTGAGCTCATGCTCCATCACCTTTAACACTCTTAGCTGTTAAACAACCATGAGCAACAGGATGATAATTTACTTTCAACTCCAGACAGGATTTGTAAACACCGTGATAAATGAGGAGAGGCAGGGAAGCTACATTCCTCTAGCAAGTCCTCTTAAATGGAAACATGCTGCATTTCAGCGTCAGTTGGCATCAATCATTCATTCCCAATCAGGACTGAGCTTACCCAGATTCCCATCAGGCACTTTTCCCATCTGGTCCCCTGAAGAGCACATGTCAGTTGAAATTACAGGGAACCAATCAGTCACTGTGTCCCAGAAAACAAGAGCACTGATTGCAAATTCATTAACTACGCTTTTGGTTGAAGGTGGTACAAAATGCTCTAAGTAAAGGTACTTTTGGGGGGCGGGGAAGGGTTGAAGGGGGGAATGTGATTTTTAATGCCAAAAGTTTAGACATGTCTTCAAATGTGCTTGACCTTCCTGTGGTCTCTTGTGTTCTTGCTCTTTTTCTCCTTATTGTGTGTTCATACCCTCAAGCCGCCATTCTCAGCCAGCTTCCTCCTTTGCACCCTGCTGAGGTCAATTGGTCTCAGAGGACAAACAGGCATTTCTCTGGGGGTGACACAGAGCTTAACTCAATCTTTTCCGGAGAAGGGGGGATGGGTATAGGCCAACTGCAGAAAACCATCTGGATCCACTCACAGCCCCACTCCTTAATGCCCTTACTCAGGACACAACTCATCCATGAGCTTCCCAAACCCTAGACCAGCATCTGCAAAGAGAATTTGGCTCACAGGCTTGTTTTGGTTGGCCTGCACTGGTGTTAGTCCACACAGAGCTTTCAATTTGAACACTTAATCATTTAGGATCACTCACATAAAAATCCAGATTTCTGGCAACACTGGGTCTGCCTTCCTTCATAATAATAACCCATTCGAGTTGAGAATCAGCTGCCCTCTTTAGATGGAGCATGAATCCACCAGTCTCTCCTAGTCCTCACCACTCCCCATTGTGCTCTTGGGAAAATGCCTTTTGTACCTTGCTCACTTCATTCATTTGGGTTTCTTCCTTGCTCTGATAGCCATTTAAGTTTGCAAGCCTGGTAGATATTCTGTCAAAGACTATTAAATCTGTTTTCCTGTCTGTAAAATACGAGGGTTGGTCTTCCAGCTCCATGATTATATGATTTAGTGGGTGGCTGAGCAAAGGTGGTATTGTGCTACCTTTGATCCCATTTCCTCAGTAGAGAGGAGGACACAGCATGACCAGTGACCCATGTGAATGAGTGACCAACTACTCCCCCAGCCCTTAGATATGCCCTTACTTTAACCTAAGGATGGCCCTTCTCTTCCTTGCCATCAACAAGAGGAGCCAAATGGAAGTTGAAGATGAAGTTCAGGTTTGAATAGGTGGCTTCCATCAAAGTCCTATTTGATTTTTCTAACTTACATGCCAACCTGCCCACCTGTAGTATGTTCCCAGGACCACTTGAGGGCATTTAATCAAAGCAAAGGGAAGATATACTAATGAACTTGGTAAGACATTTCTCATGTAATGTTGCTACATGACTCCTTGCTATATCGCAGCTCTGTTAAAATTCTAATAGTCTACAGTAAATGCTTTATGTGAGCTGTACATGTGTTTATAAAAGTTGACAGAATAAAATAACAGCTTGCCTTGGCAAGGAATATTGTCAGTGGTTATGTAAGGTAGAAAGTTGAGAACGCACAACAATTTCTAACAATTGGAGCTATGCAAATAAGGAATGAGCTGACTTGTCAGGTACTGAGCTCCTTGACCCTGAAACTATGCAAGGACAAGTTAGAAGCACCTCTGTCCTAGGTGTTATGGAGGAGTTTCCTGCACTGGACACGGTAGTGGGGTGGGGGCTAGGAAAGTGGGGGTCGGGGAGAATGTTGGACTACCTATCCTATTACACCCCCTCTGACTCCATATGCTGGGAATTCTTCCTTCTCCCTGTTACGTTTTCTCTTTAACTTAGAAGCCCACTGATTTACTACTGGCCTACATCACAAGATGCTGGAATGAGTGATGGTAGTACATGGATTAGGCTCTCAGCTGGTATTCAACAGTGTTTGTTTTAAGAACCTAAATTTATAACTTTGTACTTTTCATAGTATTTGTGACATGTGACTAAATCTTGCCTGAAATGGGTGTTGCTTTTTTGCTAAGTTCTTTTTCAGTACAGAAAATTTAATAATAATAGCAACTGGCATAAAATCTGAAAGCCCCTAACGCTCTGCTCAAACACTTCTAAGCCTGGCCATAACCCCTAGAGGCTACTTAGCATGTCACAAGTTGTCCCCTGGGATTCATGAGCAATTATACAGGAAAATAAAACTCACAGCTAACACATCATTTCAATTTGTCTTCATAAAGCTTTAAGTATTCCCATATCATGAGCACTGCTTCCATTCATATTTTCTTGTTTGGCTAAACAAACTGGCTCTACATCTAATATTATTGTCTTAATTAGCCAGAGATTTAACTAGAAAATCCTGCCTTAGGAGACAGAAGATGTGTCAGAAGCTGCACAGAGATGAAAATGTTGCTGCTATTTTCTGATGTCATATTAACGGACATTGCCATATCGGGAAGAAAAAATACCTCCAAAACAAAATGCAGAATTTCCCCAGAGAGGGTTTAGAGCAGAGGAATAAAAACAAGTGGGGTTTAGAACAAAGAGAGGTGGGGTGGGGTGAGCAGAGGTGGACAAGATGTTTGGATTTTTACAAAATGTGTCTGAGCAAGTTTCTTTGAGCAAAATGCAATTAAGTTGTTACAAGAATATTCCAAGAAGCAGAGTGCATCTTATTTGACGTCTGACTGATTCAGCCTGTATTGTACAAACACCCCTCCATGGCCGATAATGCAGACACTGGGTGAAGAAGGTTATAACTCTTTCAGGTCC